>NC_087549.1:74833575-74933157 GCF_036250125.1 Pseudopipra pipra
AGAGAGTAGCTGTTTGCTACTCTCCTAGAGTTGATAGGGCTTAGTGAGAACATATGTACCTCCTATTTGTAATCAACAGACAGTAATTGTGCTCTTTTGATGACAAGACTAATCTATGGAATCTCTGTCTGTGGACAGAATGGTAGTAGAGAGAGCACTGTACTGTCCAGCACTGATAAGCTGAAGGTTTTAGTGGACTCCCAAATCAGTTGAGATAGGAGTCTATATCAGGATCATAGATCATCAAAAAGAGAATTACCAAACATGGAAGTATTACATCTCTTGTGATTCTAACTTTGTATCTTTTTCCATGTCACAGTATTCCTGAAGGAGAGCTTGGACAGTTTTACAAGACCAGAAAGTGACACCATCTCTTAAACTTTGTGCTACCACTGGAGCCAAATGAGCCTTTCCTCATTTTGTTTTTCTATCTCCTCTGGTCTATTAATATTGAATAGGAACAGAGTATAATAGGAACAGATAGGAACAGAGTCCAGATTCATGTATTTTATTTCCAGTATAAATTTGAATTTCCAACTATGCTTACATTTTGATTATAATACCCAAGTTTTGAAACATAAAAATCAACATATACTTGCTCTGTGCTGTTTCATTTGGTAGTGAAGTACAGTTGTTGCATACTTGAATTAACTAACAGAAAGAAATGATTTTGTACAGTTAGTCTCACCAGTACCACCTGCCAATGCCTCTCCTGCAGTGCAAATCAGATATGCCAAGTGGCAAGCAAGAGATTTCTCATTGCATGTGTAAACATATGACAGACACTGCATTCCTAATAAAACTACTGGCCAGTGGCATGTGGCTCAAATGGCAGATAAATTGGTAGAGGTTTACAAGACTACTGTGTGCTGTTTTCTGAAAACTGGCTGTAAAGCAGCAAAACTCTCCTTTGCAATTCTTTATTACAGACTCTGTACATCTGCAGGGGTTTCTGTTCTGTGCAGAGAGGCAGACAAACAGTCTCTGGGACACCAGTGCTGGGTCATCAGCTGCTCATCGGACTGAGGAAATAAAAAGGCAGGGTGCTCTAAAGTGAAAAGAAATAGCTTTTGACAATCCACTGTTGCGGAACACCAAAAATCTGTCATTCATATGACTCCTATAAACTGACTCAAAAGCTAATTAAATGCTCAAATGAGCCTTGAGTATTATATAGCTGGTCTTGAAACACATTTATGATTTTGCTGCATACTCCTGAAGTACAAGAATAATAGATGCGGTACTTACCCTTCTTGCAAACAGATTTTCACCTTGTATTAAGGTCCTCCTGTTATAAAATTTTGTCCCATTGCTTTACAGAATTATGGGTTGCCCATCATTTTTGAAAGATCATTTGAACTAGTCATTGTCATCTTTGCACTCAGAAATAGCAAAAATTTTCTATTGTTTCTCTGAGATAATGAATACTGAAGTGGTTGGTGGTATCTTCTCATTCTGTTCTATTTTAAAGTATTCTATTTTAAGTTTAACTATTTTTTCAGGTTATTAAACCCACGAGCTAAAAACAGGAAGGTGAGTTTGCTTACAGTGCATTTATTGATCTAACCACTAGATGACTGTGGTACTGTGAAGGAAGTAAGAAGTGAATTCACCTGCATTAATTGTTGTTAAATTTGCCTTTACTTCATGTTATCTAACAACATATAAAGGGTTAGAAATACATTTTAGTACTGCATTTAACTGAAGTTTTTGACAGTGAAAAAAGGAGCAAGAACATGGCCTTATTTTGACAATGGACCATGACAGAATCACAGGTTCCCTATTGCTATGTAATCGGTCTTATTATTCCTGCCTACTTTATACTTGCCTCTTCTACTTGTCATTCACATACAGTAAATTAGAACTTCAAAATTTGGGGTGTTATAAACCTATTATATTTTGCTGGTTCTCCATATTTTTATTTTTCCAAAGGAAAACCATCCCCCCTATACCCTAATACAGTTTGCAGAAGCAGGAATCCCTGGTGAAAGAATGAGTAGGCAGCTGCTAATACCTGTGCTGTTCTTAAACAGCCTTGGGTACACTCAGAGAAGAAAATTTAGCTGCCAAATGATTTTGCATACTTCTTTTCCAGTTCTTTAACAGTTCACTGCTTCACATCTAGCCAATGTCTCTGTAGAAAGCTTTAGAAAGCATTTTGAATTGTGAAGTGCTTTCAGTAATATTGAAACCTTGGACATCCTGGACAGTAGTTTTGTCAGATTGGAAACTGAAAATGCCATCACGCTGTTAAAGGATTTCATTATATTTGAATTGTTACAGCTTTTGAATGAAAGTCACCATGCTACCTATAAAGATCTGATCTTGTGAGAGATGATAGCTCTTACTGTCTTTGTCTGATTCTGCTGTTTTTAACTTGCTTGTGTTAGCTGTAGATTATAATTTAAAAACAGAAAACAAACAAACAAAAAAGTGCATTTCAGGTATTCCTGATGAAACAGCAAAATTCAGAATACTGACTTTATTCTCCTTTTTCTTCATGACTACGTGTTAGTGACTGTAAAGGTCAAAGGATTTTCAGAACTGAGAGGTAAAAAGCCTGTATTCCGTTGCAAGACCTTGCCTGTTTAGTAATCTTATGAGTTAGTGAATTCACACCATTGTTAAAGTGATTTTTATTTTTACCTAAACAGGGTACTGTTACTAAATTCTTGTGTTAGAAAATTAAGTTTGGTCAACTGTTTGGGATAAAAAAAGATATATTTTTCCCCTTAGAACTGTGTGAGTCTAACTCTGATGAATAATTGTGCTTTAAAACCCACAATGAGTTAATTTCCATTAGGTAACTTTAGATATTTATTCTTATAATCAGTGTAGACACTGATTCCTTATTAAAAATATTCTATTTTTCACTGAAGTCGAATCATGATTTATATGTGCAAAGCAAAGTAAGCAACAGTTCAATTTATCATTTAATATTTTTTATGTCAAAACTGAGATCTGCAATTGCATCCTGAAAGAGTTTGTGAAACTTGCATGTCTATCTAATGGGTACAGTATAGAATTGCAACTGAATTGATCAAACTACTTTGAAAATGGCCTCAGGCAGAGTGTACTGCAGTCACCTAATTCTCGAGAATGGTATATACAGGAGGATATAACTGCTACTTACTGCTATTTTTTGACATCTTTGAACAGAAACATGGCAGGACATGGTCTATACCAGAAAAATAAACAGTATGCCCACACTGATTCAGACTAACAATGAAAGTAAATGAAACATGTGATGGTTGCCTTTTTATCTTCTCCCAGCTTCCAGCAAATTGTGAATCAAGTACTTCATGAATTGGATGTAATCTCTTTGTATTGAATAGGTCAAGATAGATTTTTTCTTTTTTGCCATTACTTTTCTTGTTTTCTGAATTCATGTACAATTTTGTCATCATCTACATCTGTGATATCCTCTAGTTACATGTTTGGTGCAGCATATCTTTTATTTTCAACACGTCCCCTGTTAGGTTGTTTTGATGCTCTCTTTTTTCCTCCTTTGAGACAATCAGTAATCATCCTTTCTTCAGGTTATTGCTCTGCCCATGATGATTTTGTAATCAATTATTGCATTTTCTCTGTCATTTTTTTAGTTGATAAGAGCCCTCATCCCTTAAGTAGCTGTTCAGAGAAAGATATTATGGTCTTTTGTCCTTGTTGCCCTTTGCTGCACTTGTTCTTTTTCTACTGTAACTGTTGAGGATGGGAAGTTTTAAAGAGTGTTATTGAAATATTTTGGTTTGGTTTGCGTTCCTTACAAATGGTTCTTAATACTCAATACTTTTTTACTGTTTTTTGCTCTAAATGTAAGAAAGAAATGTGAAAGTTTAAATTTTACAGGGCAGGTGAACATGAACAAAATTTGTGATCGTGTGAACAATATTTGATGTTGATTTTTTTATTTTCTCTGATGGATGGTACTTTTTTCAATACTCAAAATGGTCTTATTGTTGATGATAATATGCAGACCAAACAAACTGAAAATAAAATGAAAGCGCTGTTTACAGCAGGCAGTACAAAGTCTGTTACAGGGCCATACACAGTTGGGGAAAAAACTAGCTCAAAATCAAAGCCAAATATACAGTTTTCTGTTGTATCTTCTCCTGAGCATGCTAAACAGAAGCAGGCTATTTGAGGCTGGTAAGTACAGCAAAACTAATACCTTACACATGCTATTGTAGAGTGTGAAACAAAAAGATCACAAATTTTTTTCTACTAATCATCTGTTAATTAACTGACACAGAAACAGCAATGATGTAGTTGAACAGAGAATTCACTACTTTAGAAAAGTTCATTAGATTATAAAATCCCTTAGTGGTTTCCAAGGAATAAATTTTTTTCCTCTTTATTTCTGTAGTGAAAGATACAGATGTATCTGTCTAGATTCTACTCCTGGATTCTGCTCAGTTGTCAATTTTTGTTGTTATTCTACATTCCCAAATTCAATTTATATATAAATAAAATACAAATTCTATATATTTGTATACACAGATTTAAAGTTCATCATCATTGGCTCTGCAATATTTGTCTAAGTTATCAAGATTCAGAAATCCTAACCTACAAATGTATTAATTTGCTAGGGAACATTTGCAACTCATGTTCAAATCAGTTCTTCCTTAAAAGTCATCACAGTAAAGTAACAACCTTTGAATATTTCAAAACCAGGAAAACTCACTCTAGACTAACTTGTCCTTCAATTGGTTTTAACGTCACCCATATTTTACTTTTTTTTTTTAAATGAACATGAAATTGAGAATTGCAAGTACTAAAAGACATACAATAAGACTAGAAGAATTTACATTCATAATAATTATTATTTCTAAGACAGAGATGTATTCACTCATGCAAAGTAACTATTTCTCAGTATGATGAAGCAAATGCTACAATTTTTAAAACTGTACTATGTCTTTCAAAACTTTTTGTAGGTAAATTGATTGCCTGCAATTAACAACATACATTTCAGAAACAGAGTGTGGACTGGGGTTTTTTAATTATCTGCATCTAGTTCATTTAGAAAAAAAGCATTCAAACTACCAAAGAACTATTGTGACATTATCCTATGACAAAAAAAAGTTTTGAAATATCTGGTTTTTCAGAGTAATCTCATTTTAGAACACAGTGGTGGAGATTGCAAGGAACAATTTCAGAACAAAAATCAAATGTAAAAATTTGCATTTTCATCTTGCTCTGATCTTGAGTAGTTTGTAAACTCAGTTCTTAAATTCTCCCTTCATCATTTGCTAGACTGGAAAATAAATGGTCTTTTTTTTTTTAGTTTTGAGCTTATTTCTTCTCCCCTCATTCTGTGGCAGTTTGTCTAGAAGTAAGAGCTGCTTCAAACTGTCTACCTCCAGTCACTGAAATAAGTGGAGCAGGACAACAACCTCATGAAGCACTAGCACTGCTAGGTTGAGAGTATGCCATGTCAACATTTTATCACACGTCAATATCTTCAATTCAGAATCTTTTTTTAAAAGGACAAAAATGTACTAAAAGCAGTCAGTGTTGGATTGACTAGGCTATCCTGTTGGATGTTCATACAGATGATACCAAACCACAGACACAGGCAAATGAATAAAAAAATCTGTCCTCTATAAAGTGAAAACTCTCTGGTTTAAGTGAAAGCTTGGAGACTAAGGTCTTTTAGGTGATAGAGTATGAAATTATTTCAGTGTGGAGGAAAAGAATTTTGTTTATTTTCTGAGGTTTAATTAACTTTTGATTAATTTTTTTGACTCTTAAGCTGAGCTACCCTAAATAATAACAACTTCAACTTAAATTTATGTGTTTATTTTATATGAGTATATTCCAGCTTCAACATTTCTAAAGGCTGCATTAGAAATTTTAATGTTTAAACACTACCCTCATAATTAATGTGCATGCACACAAACACATAAATTTGTGAATCCATTCCCTTTATCATAACTGCAACTTTTTCTTTGAGAAAGTATTAAGATTTGTGGCATAGTTAATTGGAGGCAAGAGTAATGATTTGAAATCTGGTGGAAATCAGCCTGTAAAGAGTTAAATATTATATTTGTATTATAGTGTTACAAAATGGCTAGTGAGAAAATTAACTACTGAAAAAACTAAGCATTCTGCATAATATGAAAAATATTCAGTTTGATAAGTTTTTCTAGAGAGCTATACTCTCAGGAATTTTTAGGACTGAAAAATGAACTGCAGTTACCTTTCCATTCTCTTGCCTGCAATAAGAAGGAATTAAATACTAATAATAAAAAAAAAATTATCTTGAGAAGGGAAGAAGGAGGAAGATAAAACTATTTATTGGATGAGTTTTCTATGGTTTTTATCAATTTACTTTTTTTTAGATATGATGTATTTGGACAAGTTAAAAGAATTTTGTAGCATTTCTTTCCTCCCTTGTTAAGACAGAATTCTTATGATGGCCACTTTGATTTTGACACTAAAAGGATGCTATTATGATAATGATGAAAGCTATTGAGACAAGGAAAATAATGTTTGTGTGTAGAAAAGAAGAAGGAGCATTTAAGGAAAAGTGCCTCACAGGCCTGAGTGACCTCACAGGTTTGAGAAACCTACTTCCTCTTAGTAGAAAAGAAAGAAATATGCTGCTTTCTTCTCCTTTTGTAGGAGAAGGTTTTCACTAAGTCACAATGTGAAACAAAGAAATTAATCAAAAGCATAGAAGAAAAGGAAAGCTTTAAACTAAGACTTCCTCTCAGTCCTTTTTTATCTAAACACAAAGAGATTTTCTGGAGATAGGATTTCTGAGGTATCAGTCTATTGCATGAAATTATTTGATTATCTATTCTTATTCCATTGTCTAAATGGAGCAAGAAGTTTTTATCATCTTTATTAAAATGGTCTCCTAAATTTGACTTTTGGTTTGTGATAAATTGAGCATCACAGCCTAATTCCAGAGACAGTTTTCTTGAAGAGTTTACACACACTGCACTCCTCTAAACTTAATTTTCTCCCACCATCACAGTTCATTTGTCTACTGCTTTTCTTAATATGGCATCATGGTTCTTCCAGTTCCTGTAGTCTCATTATTATCACCACCAATTTCTAAGATTTACTGTCCTCTTTATCTTTACTTTACTAAGCTATTTAGAAGTTTTGACTTATTAACAATTGCTGCCAACTGTACCTTGTTCATGAGAATCAAACTACTTTCTGATACTTTTTGTCACCTTACTTCTCTTTTTCTATCTTGACAGATAGAGAGCTTGTCATATTTACTCTTTTAACTTGTCACTGCTGAAGACTTTCATACTCTTAATGTACTCTTCTACTGAAGACGACAAGCTGGCATGTAATTTGCATGAACCGCTTTCAAGATCTGCTTCCAAACATGACAGTCTGCTGAGCTGCTGCCACAGGTAGAGTGTTAATACCTCTTCCCATTAAAGGCACAGTCTGTGGAGGAAGCACACAGAGAAGTAATAGGTCAGACTGATAGTGAAGCTGATCCCCTTATACTTCTAAAAAGCAGAATGCTTTGGCGGAGTTATTGTCATTACTGGGTTTGAGGAAAATAAATATTCACAACAGGAAAATAATCTTTTCTTCTCAAATGTGGTGTCATCTCAGATAATAATGAAAGACAGAACAGATTTTCTAGATAAGTGATAACTTTGTAGATATCAGGATGCCTGTGAACTCAAGCACTGCTTGTGAGCTGCAGCCTTCAAAGTCAGTTATTGTGTCTGAAGTAATTGTGACTCACCAAAAGACATTTTTGGCTACCAGTTCGAGAAAGGATTAAGCATGCATTGTGCAGCAGTAGTCAATTCAGCTAAATATATGAATTTTTTGCCTTTCTGTCATAGTAAAATCTATAGCTGAATGTTGTGTCAAGTATGACAGATAGGGATTTTTCTTTTACCTAATTATTAGTCTAAAGCTTTTGTCACAAATATCCCTTCAGTGAAGAAGGAGGGCCCCAACAGCTTTGGTGGTAAGAAGATGGTTTCAACTGTTTGGACTCAGAAACTGCTTTTTTTAGACTTTTGCTTCTCTCAGAGTTGTGATGATTAACTCAAGCCTACATTTTGTTTCATTTTTGTTCATGGAGCACAGATACACACATGATTTCCCTATCAGATAGTTTGGGCTAAGCAGATAATTGCCATGCTGTACTCATCACAAGGTACAGTTCCCTGTGTACTGCTGGCTTAACCATTCAGTCACTGCGACCTTACCAAGTCCTTAATCCAAGTTTGTAAAGAATATACAAAAAAATCTTTCTTTTTTTTACCTAGTACTATTCTATATTGTGGCAATCCTTTCCTGTCCATACTCTATGACCTGTTTACATTCTCCAAAGTGTTTTACTCAATGATCTGTTTAAAATAAAGACCTCTTTTTGTCTGTCTCTTCTTTGAAAAGTCTCTATTTTCGTTGAGAAATGAGCTGTTAGGAACCACTGAATGCAGTGGGATGGGGAGGAAAATCAGGAAAAAAACCCTAAAATTCATGACTTGAGCAGTCGAGGTCACTTGCTTTGTTCAGCCTAGAGAAGAGAAGACTGAGGGGAGATCTCATCACAGTCTATAGCTTCCTCACTAGGGAAAGCAGAGGGGTAGGCACTAATTTCTTTCTGGTGACCAGTGAAGGACCCAAAGAAATGCCATGGAGTTGTGTCAGGGAAGGTTTAGGTTAGACATTAGAAAAAGGTTCTTCACCCAGGGGGTGGTTGGGCACTGGAACAGGATGCCCGGGGAAGTGGTCACAGTACCAAGCCTGGCAGAGTTCAAGAAGTATTTTGAACAACACTCATATGTCACATGGTGTGATTTTTATGGTTGTCCTGTGCAGGGCCAGAAGTTCCACTTTGATGATCCCTGTGAGTGCTATCCAGTTCAGGATATTTTATGAGTCATTACATTCAGCCATTACATTTGGAAAACAAAAAAATGTGGCTTTCAAGTCCTTTTTTTCTTTTCAGATTTTTATTTAAAATTATCTCCCTTCACTGGACTCATCAATCTCCAATTCTAAAATCTATTCTAATCCTGCTTCTTTTCATTATCTCTAATTTATTATATTTTATATGATATTTCAGGATCTTGATCAGTATGTTAATGTGGAACATTGGTGCCAGTTTGGAAAATGATGAAAAAGGCATTACTTCATTAAATTGGAGTACAGACCAAAGTTAAAAGTTCGATTTAAATGTAACAGAGTGCATTACATTTTTCAAACATCAGGAGTTTCTGTGTTAGCATTACTGATTATATTTAAGTGCAGGGGATAATATTATTCTTGTTGGAAAATGGTTAAAGAAGACAGGGTAGTTTTCTACTTAGTTACCTAGCAGGCTTTATTTCCATTGCTTTCCCAAATCCCCAATCAAATCTGCAACTCAAAATTTTCATATATTTTTGCCTTGATGATGTTTGCAGTTATAGCTCTATTATGGTAACTCCTACACAATTAGTTTTCATAGGGCTTTCTACACCCATTAAGCATCTTGACATCCACTGCCTGGAGACATCATTACCTTTAAAAAAGATTGGCACTTATATACAGCAGTCAGAATGTACAGAATAAAATAATACAGTGTACTAGACCAACTATTCCATTGTAAAATAAGTTTTAGCTTTTGGGTTCAGTCATGTGTTTTAAGGTTTCTCTTATAATCACAACTATGCTGCACATAATACCACCCCATGCACACACCAAATAATGCATACATAATTAAAATACCATTCAAACCTTATGGAGAGAAAGACAAATAAGACATAGCACATAGGATTAATTTACTCATGTATCAATTCAATCAGATAGTTTATCTACTCTTAATGCAAGTTGATGCAAAATGTATGAGCAGAAGATTTTCTTGGATTAGTCTTTAGATAGCATAACAATGTTACTCACGGTTCCCCTACCTGTTATCTTTGTGTGGTTCTAATAAAAAACATAAAAGCCCTAAGTTTTGTTTAGAATGAAACTAGGGAAAGATGCAATTTCTCATTTGGACAATCCCCAACCTGATGTACTTCTTTTTGTTATGAATAAAATTTTTATGGTTTTGAGAGAAAGGAGAAATCAGCCTGCTTTGGATAGCTGTTCTCATGAGACATTAAAAGAAAGGAGAAAAAAAATCTGTAGTGGGGAAGGTGTTCTCAGATGACTACACTAGTGGAGCAGATGTAAGGACAGGGCTATATTCAATAAAAGCATTTTGAGGATAATCAGTCAGAGGATACCTGAAACTGTAGTGAGTTCCATTAGCAAGGTCAGAACAGTGCATTTTCATTTTATAAAACCACACATCTTAGTAATAAAACACCATTAAAATCATCTTAAGATGGTAGTTGTTATGAAGAAAAAAGTTAATTTCTTCAAGTCTGACATGTAAAGCCAGATAAGAAGCTGTTAAAATGTGAATTCCAGGGACGCACAAACAGGTTTCCTAGAGGTAAAACCAGGTTATGTTATTATGTTGGAAATTTGAAAAAAAATGTATATACTTATCAATGAAGTGAAATCACATTTCTTTATACTGCACAACATTTACTTCAACTAACAGTTGTAAACATCTTAAACTGTAAGCAGAGAATATATGAAGTAGTGTATTCATTTTCTGCGAGAAGAGAGATGTAATTCAGTTGATGAATTGACAAGCTTTATAAAGGGATATGTGCAATCAGCCTTGATTGTTTCAAAACAATCAGAATGTAGCAAAGTGGAAACTATCAAAACTCTGTCTTTTAAAGATCAGTAATTTTTAGAAACTGCTCATTGTATTTGGTTTGCTTACTAAATGATAACAGTCATATTTCAGTACTGATAGGACAAAGCTGGTTTTTGGAAATAGAAGATGTTTAGAAACTTAATTTTATGTTCATTTTTTGTTTAAATAATTACAGTCGCTTAGGTCTGCTGTATTTACCCTAGTTCTCAAAGACAAGGCAAAATAAAAGCATGAATGTGCAGGAATAAGATAGCTGGATTTCTGAACTAGAGATGACAATTGGGTCATAAATGGTTCAAATTTGGTGTGAAAGTTCACTTCAATTTTTTAGATATAATTCTTATGAAGAAGCTTAAGTATGGATATTTATTTGTATTTTTAATCCAACTCCAACAGAGATTCTAAAGCTACTCAAAAGATTAATATGCTAACATGTTCTCCATTTTGCACGCTTTTACTATCCAGGTTTGTGCAGTAGTATTCAAGAGCTCATATGTAGCCTGTAGTGTTAGTGCAGGCCCTTTAATATATGAAGCACAAGGTGGAAAAATTGACCATTCTGCTACTGCTGTGCAAGTACCCCTGCTTGCAAGCTAGGACAGATCCTCCCCCTGGTGTGGAGCAGCAAGAATCAGAGTGGGAACGGTTCCAGGCATGGAAAAAGATATACAACTGAAAAAGGACTTTATTATATGGACTTCACAGTTTTTATGTGGTTTCAAATATGTGCATTGTATGTTACCCACACAGTGGTACTACCTGGGCACGTCCAGGCATGCCTCGAGTTGTCTGTCCCCTGCTCTCCCCGCTTCTCCCTCTGACTGGCTGAAAAAGCTGCAGTGTGGGGACAGTCCTTTCCTTTCCCAGTTCCTCCCCAGTTCCTCCCTCTTCTCCCGAGTTCTTACTCCTGTTCATTCCCCTGGTTGTCTGTCTCATGCTCCACCCCGTTTTCTGGCCCTTTCCACACCAGAGCTTGTATAAATAAACGGCCATTGCACCTTCAACATCAACTCAAACCCTTTGTGCAGTGTTGCAGTCCTATTCATTCATTTAAGTTCCTTGGCCTCTGGGTAGCACTCCTGGGCTTGTTTTGTAAAGTTATGATTTCTTCACACCATGGTCCTAAGGCTGACAGTTTCATCTCTGACTGCCTGCTTTAGATATGCTGGTATAGAAAAAAAAATCAAGGAGGTCTACACTGTGCAGTGTGGTGAACGTGAAGTGCAATGAACTTGTCCCACACACATCTTTTTAACAGGCATCACAAGATAACAGCTTGCAGAGCAGGTGGGATGGGAACTCTTTTGCAGGCCATGTCCTAGGAGGACTGAGTAGATAGAACAACCTCCAAAGTACTGGCAGATGTCTCTTGTGTTGGTGTGCATGACAATGCCCTGAGACAGCTAGTGAGAGTTGCACACTTACGGCAATTTCCTGACAAAACTATGTGTGCCATCAATTTTGAAAGTGGTACATGTCCTTTTATTCACATAGGAAAGCACATATGCATGCAAAGTGGCATCTAGTTGCCATAAATGGTCTGTACTGACATCTAAAACTCTCTCCTTTGTGGTGATACACCCAGCTATTTACTAACAACAATTGTCACGCAAAAGTATTTCAGCACTTATGCCAGGCTGCACTATCAAACAGGTGTAAGAGTATATTTGGTGAAGAGCTCCCTTTTCACTGCAAAGCCTGTTTCCTCTGCAGCAACAGCTATCTAGTTTCACTCAGCATACTTTCCAGGGGAATATTCCTTTTATCTTTCTTAAGTCCTTCTCTCTTCCTTCCAAAAATGTAAAGAAATCATTACAATCACCAGAGCTGGGTTTCTGTTCTTTGACGGAGAGACCAGCTGATGGTTCTAGAGATGATAAGGAAGTGAGGAGAAGTATTGACCTCTGTGAAGAGAATACATCCTCTCTATAATCACTCATAAAAAAGTCATATAATAAACCTCCAAAAAGGATTTTTCTGTACTCCTACTTCTGTCTGATTTCACAGAAGTCTCAGTTTCAAACCAATACTTCAACAACTAGAATTCAGTGCCCAAATCTATTTTAATTTAGAACAAGTTAAATTATTTTTCCCCAAGTCAAGTAAGCCTATTTTGCCAAAGACTGTACTTGGTGAGCAGTCTCTCCGTCTTTGTCTCAGCCCAAGAGCATTTTCATCCTATTTTCTCTCTCTGCCCTGTTGAGAAGGGGGAATGTGAGAGCGTCTCAATGGAAGTTTGGGCCTCAGCCAAGGTCAACAGTGCTAATTTGGGTTTATTAAAAATCTAGTTGCATATTCTTCTTGTGACATATGCATAGATTAACCTGAGACATCTGGTTCCTAAGTATAAAATAAACTACTGAATCATTCCTGTAGCAGCAAAATCTTGCCTATTCTTGGTATGAACAGACATACTCTAGGATAATCCAAGTGTTTTATCAATATAGCTTCATAGCTCCAATCATTCTAAGTCTGCAAGGAGAGCTTGCTTATATATGCCTGTGAAATATCACACAGATACATACTTGTTTTTGTAACAATTAACTCTTCTTTGCATCATTCTAATAGGTCTCTTCTACACCTGTTGCACATCCAGTTCTTCTTTCCCAAAGCCTGTGTAATTAGAGTTCTCGTTCTAACAATTTTTCTGAACATCAAGACTACTTAAGTGTTTTGCATATCAGTTTATTTATGCAAAAAGCAGGCCTTGGAGAGTGGAATTGTAAACCTGAAGAGTTTAATTGAATAAATAAGTCTTAAAAAATACAGCTTCAGAGGATCATATCAAATCACAGAAAAGGGAGTAGCAGATAGCATAGTATCAGAATATCATAACATCTTTCTTCCCCTTTCTATTGCTTAGGCCCTATGAAAATATTGATGTTGTACTTCTGGGTTTTTGCCTGGTAAAGTACAGTTAATGTCTAAGACTACTGGAAAGTAAGCTGTGCTTCATGTTTATAATAATCACTTTTCTTCTTGAGCTGATGAGTCTAAACTTTTATAAATCTCTGTTGCACTTTCTTTTCTTTTAATTAGATTATTTTAATAGATAGGAACTTAGTTGCATAATCAACTTTATTCCATTCTTTTCAACACAGCTATTAAGAAAAAGGAGGGAAAAAGCTCTAATTCGCTATGGCATTCAATATTTATTTTCCAGATACAGACCAGGAATGTCAGCACTACTGGGATTGAGCCGAAAGGTTATTCAAGATGCCTTACCATGCTAACCTTTATTTATGACTTGAGTAAATAAGTCAGTGAGGGTATATGCAACTCAGTTTTTTATTCCTTCTTTCTTCTCACTCTGTATTTGTGACCTGTCCATAAGAAATTTCCTTGAGAGAATGATTGTCTTGTAAAAAGCACTAATTAGCTGTTGAACTGATTCTAGCATATGGTGCAGCAGAAATTTCACAAAACTGGCTTCAGTAGAATGGTGCCATCTGTCTGGGTTGAGTTCAGCTAACAATCTGTCAGATTCTGTTGTTTTAACCTCTTCAATAATTAAAGAGAAATTGGCATGGATTGTTAGGAAAATGGAACCTCCCAGATAACTACCAGACCTTCAGTTTCTGTGCATCAAGGGTCCTCATGAATCATAAATAATCATTAGGTTTAATATTACTAAAAACAAAATTTATGGACCATTTTTCTCTCTCATCCTTGAACCTAGAATTCTGATGTAAAGCACACGGGCTACAGAAGATTAGTTGACTTTTCTGTTCTGGAACATTGCCTAAAACTGTAAATTCTATTTAATTTAAACTTCTTTTTTCTGCGTACCATACCATTTCTATTAATAGTAACTATCTGCTTGAGAGAAATATGACAATTGAAATTTAAAATTAAAAAATATGCTGAATATTTGCCTAAAAGTAAAAAAACAATGCGGAACAGACTTAGTTTTCTACCTTGCTAATATCTATCATAGATTTTCAAAGTCAGACATCATATAAATTCCTTCGTTCTTTAGGCCTAGACCTCAGTGAGTTTCAACTGAATTACATTATTTCAGAATGAAAATAACATTTGTATTTCTGTGAACAACTCTAGACCATTACCCAGCATAATATATTATGTTTACTGAACTTATCAAAAATATGATATTTAGCTTATTAAAGCAACTGCTAAGGAAAAGAAAGATGTTTCACATTAGCATGGTAGGGGTAGAGAATTCTTCTAAAAGAAATGAGAATAATAAAATGGAAATGACAAGTCATTAATGATATTTTTTCCTTCACATTAAAAGCAGTTTAAGTAATACCTGTTTACATTTCTGACTCCCTCCAGCTTAACAAAGAACCTGAGAACTGATAAGTTATCTCCAACTTTATTTGAGAACTTTCAATATTGACTCAGGTCACATTTTGAGATATGTGATTGCTGCCTCTTTTGAACTATTGGTTGAATTCTTATAAATGAAATAGTGCCAAACCCAGCTGTTTGAAAAGCAGTTTCTGACTATACTTCATTTCTTTGAGTGTGTTGCATTGTTGCTTGTATAGTTCCAGATCAAGCTTAAAAATTCTGTTGTTTGTAGTGGCAAGTAATTTTTCAAGACAAACTGAGAAATTATGTTAGCTCCTCAGAGTTGTGTTTGTTTGCACTAGGTAGCTGCTGCATATCTCATCAGTTGTTAGAAATCACTACACTATTTTGAAATGAATCAAGAACTTGCAAGAAGACTCCTATGTAAACGACCCATGTTTCTTTTATATGAATATGACCAAATAGAATAATTCTCATTTAGCACTTAAGCTAAATGTTCCCTTTGAAACTCTGTCATGTTTCCTTTGAATCTCTTAAAGCAAATAGCTTTTTCTAAACTGCCCCCCCTTTTTTTTCCTTTTTTTTCTTTTTTTTTTTGGTAACTGGAGAAGAATCACTTTATAGGCCACAGTCAAATTACCTATGAGATATTAAAGAAATAAAATGCACATTTTTCAGCATTTAATTTATGCATTCACCTCTCCTGTAAAATTAGCATTCCTCTGTAGGTGACTTTGGTTTTGTTTTCTTACATACTACAGTTCTGCTTCACATAAGGTTCTCAAATACTCCTTCTTACGTAAAAGCAGTCTGGTTCAGTGAAAGCAATACAATTAAGCATTCAAGAATCAAATCTAATTGATTTTTGATCACTAATGAACCTTAACATAAAACAAATTCCTCTTTTTTCCCATGAGCACAATTTCTATACAAGAATAGACTTTTTCTGGTTTTGTAATGTGTAATGGAAATAATGAAAAGAACTCCATTCAGATTTCTTTAGCTGCATTTTGATTAAATCCAAACCACAGTTCGAGAAAGGAAAAAAATTACAAAAATCAGAATTTTTTTAAGATGAACTCTCAGCATAATACCTTAGGGAAGGAGACTCAATTATTCTGACTTACCAGGCAGTAGAACTGATTTTATATTGAAATGAGCCAAGAAAAAGGAAGTCCAATAAAGAAGTTGGTTGTTCGTTTATTTTTAATTACCTCCAAAAGATTTTTCTTCTTTTTACTCAGTATTTATTATGTGAAATTAGTGAAAGGTGGTTTTTAATTTGGTTTATAAACCTGATATTGTGTTTATTTCATTTCAATTAATTAATATTTAATTAAATGCTATATGGACTTAACAAAAGATAATAGTAGCTTGGAGAATATGAGCTATAGCAACTTATATGCTAGACTGACCAAAATACTTTACAAAACAACATAGAGCATAGTCAGCAAACAAACATAGGTCAAATGATGCCAACACATATATATATTTTCTCATTTTGATAGTTGAAGTTCAGGTTGGATCCATCTGTTGATGAGCCTCAACTACAGAAGACAGCACTTTCTCTAAAATAGCACTCATGAAATAGGCAATACATTCTAAATTTTCTATCTTATTTTATGAAAAACTCATGTTGTCAGCATTTCCTATATCATTTCAATGCCCTTTCAGATATTTGAATTTTAATATTATTGTTTCTTTCTTATTTATTTAATTCAGTGTAAGCATATTATTATGATATTAATATATTTTGGTATTATTATTCCATCCAACTTCCAATTTTTAAATATTTAGTCCTTGAATAAACACTTGTGTCCCAACCCTCAAAGGTCAGCCATTCTTGAAACTTTTACTAAAGAGTTACTGGAAATCTCATTATAATTGATTGGTTACAACAATTTAAAAAAGATCATTTTAAAGTTTCTTGATGAGCTATAGCAACATTGGGTTTATTTGCAGTGAACACAGCTGCAACCAGACATAAAGACAAATTTTGACATTTTGTGTCTGTTACAGCTCAATTCTTGGATTGTGACCAGCAGCTTCTAAGTATTTTATCTGAAACATATTTATGCATAAATTACCTAAGGATTTTGGTTTCCTTGAAGAACTCACAAACCAAAAAGAATGGCTATAGAAACTAAAAAATTAGACCATCTATAATTTAAACATAGGAAGATGTTTGCTAACATGTTTAAATTGTTTATCACCACCTAGGCAGCAAACTATTGCCTTTGCTGATGTTTTTTCATTATCTAATATTATTGATATTAATCCTGATTTTGGCTTTGTCTGACTGTCCTTTGCTTACACTAAGCATCTCAAAAAGTCAGAAAACTGCTCAAATTAAGCAGCATGACATAGAATTTAAACTAAAATATTTTAAGTTTCTAAAGAGACAAACCTCAAAGAAAATATTCCAGATGAATACCAGTAATATAAAGTTTATAAACATTTCTTCAAGTGTGCTCCTGCATTCAGGCTGTCAGTGGTCTCAGTGGCTTACTGAGTTGCAGCAAACTCTATAAAAGCTATCCAAAGTGCAGAGGTAACTACTCTGCACTGGTTACCAGTTGTTTTTTCTGTGACTTTCTGACCCCTTTCTTCTATCTAACACCTCCTGAGACATCTCCGAACTTCCCCCTCTTAAGCTTTCTCAGTCAAACCTAGGGAAAAGAACAATCACTCACTTCTGGAAGAATCCTCTTAGATATTTTCTACAACAGACAAATATAGAAAGAAATAAAGCAAATGCTGTCCACAATGATTGTCAAAATCCATTCCTGAATCTTCAGAATTTCTCTTCTAGGTCCATCCTTCTTGCCTAAAATCAAATTTCCAGCTCACAGACACTACCTTTCTATTTAAAAGTAGGGATTTGTTTACTGTTATGGGATCTTGATTTCCATTTTTCTGATTTTCAATAACAGTACATTAATGTGAGCGTATAGCTTCAGATCAGCATTTTTTCTTTTGGGCAATGATCACAGGTCATTTTTATTTGCCATTTCTGTGGCAAATTAGTCATGAGAATATTGCCCTCTGGCTATTCAAAGTAATAATGAGACACCTTACTTTACATTCCAAAAACAAAGATTGACCAAAGCTACTAAAGATGTGAAAACCAATAACTCTCTCCAGATTAACTAAAAGTTAATTGGAAGTTGAGCAAAAGATGCACTTCCATTATAATTTTTTCCTGTAAGACCCGCTTATGATACTACTATTGGTATATAATAGAACTTCATATTGAAATTTATTATTTTTATTTTTTTTGGTATAACAATATACCATTCTCTGATGCACTTAAGAATTCTCTCAAGGGCTAGAAACTCTGTATAGGACACAGATAGAAGTAGACGTTAGGTTATCACTTAGAACCCCTTGCTTTTTAATGGAGCAATGATATTACAGGTGCTCACGTAAGAGTTGAGAGACTGACTTTCTTCTGCAGGAGTTTCCACTGTGTTGGGAGAGTTTTGTCTTTGTGTACCCTTTCTCTAATGGTGTGGCTGAGCATTAGTAAAGTTTTACTTCACTATAACTGAGACTGAAAAAGAGACAAAAGGACAGTTCATATCACTGGGAAAACAGAGAGGATCTAGATGGAACTCAGTGGTTATAAGAAAGAAGAATGTGCATTAAACTCACTATGCACATAGATAAAATGTCAGGTCTTTGGTGCAGAAAGAAAAAAAATCTCATTTAATTCTTATCACTTACATTGGAGAGAAACTTCGACAAGGACTCGTCTGCACAAATATATTGAAGAATACTTCCTTAACCTTTTCTTAGTAATAACAAGGGAAAATAACTATTCCCCAGCTTTGATTTTTAAAGTGAGGGAAAGAAAACAAAAGCTTAAAGCAAACAAAACCACAATATGAATAAGGAAAATCAATTCTGTATACATAGGGTAATCTTTGACTTGCCATTAAATGGTATTTACAAGTGCTTAAAGAGTCAAATGGGATGATTGAAAAGATATTATAAAATTATTTTTTATTATATTTAGGAGTAGAAAAAGAATGTGAGAGCAATAGATATAGTTTATTCATTATTTAAAACATCACCCCTACTCATATTGCACAGTTTCAATGTGAGAAAAATAAAATTAAGCAAAAGAAGCTCTTCTTTTGTTTTCTTTTCATCTAATTTTATTCTGTTCTGAATGGCTTCTCATATTTGTACTCTACGATCTGTTTATACAACATGTAAGTACTTGCTTCTTCAAAGAGAATTGGTAAAAATAAGAACTGGTACCAGTAAGAGCAAGAAGACCTGTGAATTTTATTTAATAAAAAACCCACATATATTCGCTTTCCTAAACAGTGCAGCTGGAGAACAGATGTTCACAATTCTTTGTACCTTTCAAGTGTGGAGAAGAACCCCAAGTATAAACCACTGTCAAGTAATTTTATTTCCAGAGGTTTTGGAAATGTGCTGGGAACAAACAGAGACTTTGTCATACAGTCAGGACTGGGATGGAATAGGATGAAAGATAGAAATCTAAGCCTGTTATCTATTTTATTTCTAAATGAACACAATTGTTTGCCTTGGAATATTTTAATGTGTGAAAATACAACAAATTACGTATATAAGAGAGTATGCCATACTTCTACTGATGCTGAAAAGTGGCAGAAACAACCTCCTTAACACCAATTTGTAGGTGTTAAAAAGCAAGTATTCTTTATTGCAGTGCACTGGACGCTTGGAAGATATGTCCTCTAATCCAGTGTGCTAAGTGACAGATAGACAAGGCTTTTTATTACACATATGTTTACATATTCATTAGATATTCCTGCTTACTTAATACATATTCATTACTTTGCTTTACCATGGTCAAACACCTATCAGAAGTCCTTATTTGGTCCTTCCAGGTTTTCTTCTTGACCTCAGTTCTGAGCAGACACAGCATCATTGTGTTTCACCACAAAACCTGTAACATTTGCTTTTATCTTAACTGTGTACACAGAGCTCAGATTACATCCTGTTTGTTTGAGTTACATCCCTTATCTATTTCTTTAGGACTTCTCTAAAATTCATTTGTTGGCTATAGTGGAATGCTGCCTTGTAAGAGCAATGTTCTATCTCTTCTGTCACCACCAGTAGGGAAAAAAGTCAGTTGTGTACTGTTGGAAGGTAAAGTTCTGGAAGATGCTACTTTCTGCTATAATTTTATTTCTTTTTTTTTTCTGTCTCAGTTACTCTGAGTACTAAAACTGATGCAATGCTCCAAACACAATGTATTTATTGACTGTTGGACTCAGGGATCCTGTCTAATGCTCTAGTGCTGTGATCTCCAAGGGGCTCTGAGCAAACAGTGAAATCTTTGTCAGGGTAAACTTTTTGTACCCGAAAACTGGATTCATTGGCATTTTCAAACAAACTCTAACTCACATGGACTGGCCATCCATTCCTAAGATCCCACGTAACCTTCATCACTGGAAACAACAAAGCACTCCAAATAATGTTCCTCATCTTGCTCAATGTATCTTGGTGTTTCAGAGGACTTTTTTGCTATTGTTTGTATATCTAAGTGAATGTAATGCTCTCCAGTAATCTGCTTTGATACCACCATATAGTTATTTCCAACATAGACCAGGAATTGCTTCAAAGCTGGAAGTTTACCCATTGTGTTCCACTTGTACATTTTTAGTTAGACGTCTTTGGGCACAAGAGTATAATTTTGATTTTTAGGCCACCTGAAAAATGTATGGAACAGTTTGCCATGCTCCCCCTAAGAGAAGATCCTGTTAGCTTTTCAGGGAAATGGCATTTTCTGCACACCATTATGCAGTTAAGCACAAGTATTGCAATTAAGTCCTCCCAGGAATAAGAATAAGGTGCTGTTTCACAGCAAGGATGCTGACAATTTTCAAAAAAGGAAAAAGTAGGGTAAAATGTTTTCATTGTGGATTCCTAAAAATCACTTAAAGATGTTATTTGCTTTTACTGAAATTTCTGGTATCATTGCCAGAATCAATGATGTAGGCCCAAACTCAAAATGACCTTGTTTTATATCATATGCTCACCTTCTCCAGCCTCTGCCATACCTCCTATATAACATTAATTAAAGCAAAATTAAAGGGATGATGCTGTAAATGAGTTGCCTGAAACTTTGTGTGGTACATAGTATACAACATCAAAAAGATTGTTATCCTATGAATAACAAGCACTAGGAAAGGTTTTGCAAAGACCACAGTCAGGACTAATCACCCTGTAGAGTAATAATTTCCTTGATTTTTACAGTAATGGAAAAAATAATCTCAAGGCTACAGTGTTTCTGTCTACCGTGTAGCTGTATATTTGAATCCTATCCTTCAGCTAACGAAGTGAGGTTGCTCAAGTGCTCTGCATCCTTCCTAAGTAATTTGTGCAGAAGTATCAACCTCAAACAGTAGACAGGTTTTGGTAGTTCTAGCCTTTCAGCTAAGCCTGGTGAAAATCACAGAATACTTCCTTAAGCCTGATTTTTGCAATCTTCTAGGTGCTTGAGTGTCAGTCCCGCTGGAATTGGGAGGACTCATTCTGGGAAAAGGTATTTCGATGACTGAGCAGGAGTAGTAACTTGTAAAAGCATTTTTGTTACAGTGGTGGGATACAGAATGTATCAGACCTGTCTACACCTCTTGGGAGTACCAGCGCTGGGATAAATCCTGTGTTGAGTCCCAGTGGCTATGATAGTTACTTAAGTAACTTCAGCAGTGATGCGTCTCAGTGCATTAAACTGGTGGAAGGTGGTAGGCATGAAGATTGTCACTTACATAGAGAAGATATACTGGTGTTTGAACTGAAATTTATCTTAAGGATGACATTTTCAAAAGGTGTCATGATTAGTGAAATGTAGTGAAATGTTACTGTCAAGAATACTCATTTTTTGGACCTCTATTTCATATGTACACAGCAACAAGATTAAATCTCACAAATGCAAATTGCAATTAGACTGATATTTCACATCTTCTTTCTAGCATGAGAGCAACCATCTCCCTCACTCCTATCAGTATTATTCTGAAATACAAAACCAGCTATTACTATTGGGTTTTGAATAAGCAGTATGATTACACTGATCCTAACGTAGCTGCTTCCAGCAAGCAATGTAAAAATGCAGAGTAATACTTGTGTATCCTGTCATTTTTTGGTTTAGACCTGGCAAGCTGGGATCTCCTTGTGTTCGAAAATTGGAAAATTCAGACATTTAAAAATAGACACATTAAATCAATTCAATCATTTTTCAGCATCACAATACACATAGTCAGATATTACTGTGCCTTACTGAGCACAAATGCATAAAAACTAACTTTGGCAAAGGTCAATGCACTACCAGGGCGCTGTGCTGCTTGGCTTCATCAAAAGAACTAAAAAAAGATAGTGTTGAACTGGGGAATGCCACAATCTAAATACAGGACAGGAATTTGCAAGTGAGCAAGACACATAAACAGGGGTAAGATGGTTAAGCACTAATTAAATAAATGACGAGATGCAAAATATTGGCTTTCCCACCTTTAGAATCAACTTTACCTTTTTCTTCAGAAAACCCAACAGTTATTCATGTGGATCTTTTTAATACAAGCAAGAAGTTTCAAACCTGTGTAATGTGTGGTGAAACGTCTCTCTCTCTTTTGGAACCACACAAACCCAAAGCTATTGAAGCTCCACTAACTGATCTGCCTAATGCAGATATATTTTTTCCCATTAATGATAGCTGGCATGGGGAATTATGGCTGTCAGAAGAAGGGCAATAAATATACCAAAGAGGGCTCTAAGTATATTGTAACGCTTTTGAGGAAGGAGAAATACTCAGGCAGATGAGTAAAATAAAATATTTTAATTCTCATATTATCATGTTTTAGATCTGAATTATAGTGAATTGGACCTGCAGGTTCCACTAACCCAGTGGAGACATATTAATTTTCAGCAGATACCGATACTTTGTGGGTTTTTTAGTATGTAGTTTGGCAGTCAGTTATGCTTGGGCTACTCACTACAAGAAAGACATTGAGGTGCTGGAGCTTGTCCAGAGAAGAGCAGTGGAGCTGGGGAAGGGTCTGGAGCACAAGTCTGATGAGAAGTGGCTGAGGAAGCTAGAGGCATTTGACCTGGAGGAAAGGCGGCTCTGTTACATGCTGGCTTCATTGGTTATCTATACGATAACCAATAGTGGTTATCGTACACTTTCCCCCTAATCTGCTGGCCTTTCAGTAATCGAACTCACTGACTACTTAGAGAAGGGGGTAATTTTAACACTGGAAAACCTACTGAAGATATCAGTAAACTAGCTGGAAATCATAGAAATAGAAATACTCTCTGTTTAATTTTTGCCTTTAGTCACAGTAAGTTAATTGATTTAATATCATCTAACTGAACTGTGGGCAAACAGCTCTTTTCCTTTGGAGTGACTTCACAGCAAGACAGACTAGAGTCCACTCAAGACCTGTGCAATCACAGAAAGACAAACTTCTCCAGCTCATGGCACATCTACAGTGTCTTTGTGGACTCTTCAGAAGTTTTACAGTTCTGAATTCTGCATTTGATGAGGCAGTTGGACTAGATGACCTCTCCAACCAAAACGATCTAATGATACTGTGATGATACACTAAGCTAAGACACAGGGATGTCTTGCAGTGACACCCCACTGCAACACGTGTGGCCAGCACAGCTGCACTGTCAGCCACAGGACGGTGATGTGACATGACAGGAGCACAGAGCTGGGGAGGATCTTCCGAGCACAGAGCCGACAAGGATCTTCTGAGCACAGCCCAAGGCTTTCCCCATTGCCCTGTGGTTCTTCTGAGCATACCCCAAGACTTTCCCTGTTACTCTGGGGTGATGAGTTATTTTCCCAAAGCTTTCTGCTTCCCCCTTCCCTACTTCTACTAATTTTCTTGCAGGATGGAGAAGAGACCCCCCCCACCAAGTCCGGGGTGGTCTGGGTGGAGAAGGGTGCTGCCCAGGAAAGCAGCTCTCCAGAAGAACCCCATGAGGTGGCCTGGATGAAGGATGGGGCTCCCAAGGAAAGCAGCTCTCCAGCAGAACTCTACCAGGTGATCCTGGCAAAACCACTGCAGATTGGTAAGTGAGGGGGCCTATTGGACTGGACAGGGCTGAGGCCCTTCAGTGCATCCTGCGGTGATGCCAGGGCCATGTTTCCCTGGCATGCTGGCAGCAAAGGTCCTGGGGTTGGATGTGATGCCTGGATGCTGAGGCTGCTCCGGGCTGGACACCAGCCCCAGCACAACCTCTGCTAAGGAGGAGGGGGAGAGCAGAGAGGCCCCATCTCCCGCTTCAGGGTGTGGGCAGCAAGATGCAGCTGGCTGGCTGGAAGCAAGAGATGCAATGGGATGCTGGACCTTTCCTCTCTGTCTGCCAGCACATTCCTCAGCCTGGGACGCTGAGGTTTTCTTTGCCACAATGTGCTCCAGCACGGCAGCTCCTTTGCTGGGCATCCTCCGGCCAGGAAAGACCATTCCAGGGGAGCAGTCATGGGGCTGGGAAGAGGTCAAATCTTCCTCTGCTCTCTCCTGTCGCCTCTGCAGCCCTCCCTGCTCTACCCCTCTGTTAGACTGCAGCTTGTTACCACTGCACAAAGAACAGGAAGTCATGGACTCCATCCAGACCCTTGACAGCCCCAAAAAGGTAACTGTGGCCGTTTGGACGATGGTTGTGTCAGTATCTGCTGGCAGGGGCTCTGCTGTTGGGCTGCTGGAGGGGTGCTAGTCAGGCAGAGCTGTTGCTCCTGCAGGACACTGCACATCAGGGCTCCAGTCTCGCTGACCATATTTCCCCCCTCTCATGCTCCCTGTTTTCTCTTTTTCCCCCACTGCCAGAATGTGGGCCAAAAGCCACCTTTCTTAAGAAAATCATGAATCTGTGCATAAGCACCACAGTCCATGGCTCATCACAGCATTTGGTCCACTTCTGCTGCAGAAGTGGGACCTTTACCCCAGGCCCACAAGGGACCCCAGGGACAAGACCCCCACTACAGGCTTTCTGTAACTGAAGAAGCTTAGGAAATAAAGAAACATTACGTCTCATCTGTTCCTTTATTGTGTTAACAATGTGCCTAATAATAAAGTTTTGGGGTTTAGGGTTTTGGATTTTTTTTCCCTTTGTTCCGATTTTCATTTTTCTTTAAATTTTCATTTCTTTTAAAACCCACAATGTGTAATACCAATATGGGGGGCAAAGACATTTTTCTTCAGATATTAATTTATTTCTAAATTTGAGAAGTCATTACTTTGCCTTTTTTTGATTTAGTGCAACAGTGCTTTCATTTTTCATTGATGCTTTTGTTTTCTATAGTACAGGAAATGGAAAGGGCTGTAGGGCTTCTTATTTTAGCTTATATATTATAGATTCAAATATTTGCCAAAAGAAAAGCACATATTATTCTGAAAGGCATGAATCATGTGGTGAGTGAGCACAGGCTAATCAACCCCCCTGCACGAAAACAGCTCATTCTGACCTTTATTATTGACTGAATTTACCTGCAGATGTTGAAAGTCAATGGTTTTATGGAAAGAAAGTATATATATTGTTCCTTCTCAACTTTTCTGTAAGGTTATTCTCTTTAATATCACTCATATTACTTTTTTGTTTGTTTGTTTTCTCCCTGCATCATGACAAATCTCTCTTCTTTGCTGTAGTCTTGGAACCTTTCTTTTTCTTGCCCTCTTCCTGACCCACTGCCAGACATGGTACTTGTATTATATCGCATATCAAATATATCAGTGTTACTGCTTTTGACAACCAAAATATCATTTTCCCTTCCTTTGTTTATTTTACAGATTCCCACATTTCCATAACTTTTGCTTTTACAAGCTTGTGGCCTGAAGGAAAGATGAACAGGCATACTTGAAATGGTGTAGTTCACCCCTTATATCACTGTCAAAAATTGCTGCTTATTAACAATCTAAACTTAATACCTGGCGAGTATTTGCGTAACTCTGTTGAAACAGAAAATCATGCTTCCTAGTAAAAGTTAAGTTTGTTAATCTCTAAACTACTAATCTGTACTTTAGAAATCTCTGGAGGAGAAGACATAACAGATTCTAACTACTAAGTGCTCTTGGACTCTTGGGAAACAAGCTATTTCCACTTCCCAGTAAAGCCTAGCAATCACAGATCAATTTCTTTTGATAGATGTTCTCCTTTCTTCTTTGTACACAGTGGGACAGACTACATGGTCTCATGACCAGTCTCTCTATCCCACTCTTTTCTCTAAGGAACTTTCCAAATATTTGGAGCTTTTATAAATGGAGTACCATTCCAAACCTGTTTCATTTTTAGATGACTGATGTCACATCCATCAGCTCAAGAAATCCTTGCTGTACAGTGGAAAGTAATTTTTCTAAACTAATTTGTTAAATTTTCCCTTCCCCAGGCCCTGCTTTCTGCAATTCTGATATCCCTTGCTGAATTCCTACTCCACAAAGCACTCTTAGACTCTGCTTGAAATTTAATGCTCAGATGTTTTAACTGCAGCCATTATGTCTTCTTTTTGTTTTGCTGTAAGACAGGAGGCCTGAAGACAGCTGCTATTTCACTCAACCTTCACCTGTTTACATCCATCTAGTTATCCTGAGTTTTCTGTTAAATCCACTAGTAAAAAAATCCATCTCTTGGAATCCATATGGCACTGCTTACAAGTTCAGGATTTGCTCTGTCTTTTCATGTTCAAAACAAATTTCCCCCATGTGATACTGCAAAGGGTTTTTTTACATTCTTTGTTTTCCATTCAGCTTTGGTGTGGTTAAAAACCTCATTTTTTATTACCGTTAGCCATTTCTCCTCTTGCTGATAAAGCTTTTGTCATTGCCCTTTAATAAGGCATTTTTCAGGATAAAATTGGGACTTCAATCCTACCTAAAAAATAATTTTAGATACTCAGCAGATCAAAGTGCAATAGAACAATAAATGAAGCTTGTTAGTGGCGACAAACATATACTAAAATGAGGAGTTTTCAGGTGATGCAGGGGAGAATAATAAAAAAAAAAATCCAAACAAAAATAAAACCTAAGATGTGGAGGACAAAGAAGCTGCCAGCATCTTAAGTTCCTGAAATGACAAGTAAATATGAGGTGAGCTCATATAATCCAGGGTGACCTCCCTGATGTCAGGGAAACATCTTCAAAGTCTTGGTCTGGTTCTGAAACCTAAGAGACAAAACTTACTACTACCATGATTTATAGGATTTGCTGAATTGCCTAATACCAGTCATCCCATGTTTTTGGATGTCCTGCTTCTAGCTGTGATGGATATATAACGCTCCTGAGGAAGTGAAAAACCCAGACATTTTTTATTTGACTGGTTATGAATGGAGACGAGTGGGAACTTCTACCTTTTACTGGCAACCACTGAATCCATGAATCAAAAGGTTTGATTTCCGTATCTTATCTTCAACAAACACCATTAATACAGCATGAGCAATTTCTAAATCTATTGCTTTCAATGGTATAGAATCTTTGGGCTGTCCCTTGCTATTTATCTTTTATTAGTCTACTGAACAGTGTCCAGCATCTTCTGAAAGACTTTCAGATTCCAATACTGGCCACATTTAATAAGATCTCTTAATCTGCCATGCATCAACCTAACCTGGTACTTTTGGACAGAAATGTTGATTTGGTTTTAAGCAGGAAGTACCATGTAAGAATTTACTGGTACTCAAGTGAATTTTACTGTTTATTTTATAGCAGTTAAGAGAGGGGGAGGGAGGAAGTTTCTAAAGAAACTATACCAGAGCTGATTTTTCAGTCTTAAGAAGAGAGAATTTAAATGGAAATATTTTTTAATATTGCAAAAACGACCTGTGGAATGTCTAGAAGGGAAATTTTGCTTCCCCTGACTTTTGTTGATGCCTGAATTACTGTTCTTGTAGACTTAGTTAAAAATAGAATGCACAGAGATGATTTAGCTGTTTGTTGATATATGTTTTCAAGTGTTAATAACAATTCAGTTCCCAATAGAGTCAATAGCAAGAATCATGAACATGTAATGTCCATTGAAATCCATTTTTAGATACTAGGGATTTTGTCTGTATCTTCCTTGGGAGTTAGAAATCATAAATATTTATGACTCACTGAAAAGAATGGAAAGGAGGATGAGTAAAAATATCAGGGTACTGAAAAGGTAGCCAATCTTAAAAAAGAAGCCTTGAAACAGCAAACTTGCAAATCAGGAATAACAGTAGTAATATTGTTCCCAGTGTTAGAAGACACCAGCTCTGTCATGAAAGGTTCCTTTTAAAGGGAACATCTAAGGAGTTTAGAAAATACTTTAATATTTTTTCCTTTTTTTTTTTTTTTTTTTTTTCCAAACAAAGATAGTAAAACTAACTAAAGAGAAACAGGAACATCAGGTCACCATTACACTGTTATGCTGAACTTTTAAAATTATCCAAATGACCACCTTTATCAGGAAAAGTCTTTACACTCCCCCACAAATGCATCTGCAGTAACTGAGAACTGCTCTATACATCTCTCCAATGACTTGGCATTGTTCAGTCTAAGGAAACTGCAACCCTTCCTGCAGCCAGTCTGAGTGTCAGGCTCTGGGCAGTGGCTTGGCACCAATGTGCAGTTGCTCCACCTCAGGAAATTTGCTTCTACATGGTGTTGGATGGCCAAGTAATGACGTACCACCAATTTTTACTAGAAAGCTTTTATAAGCAGATGCCAACACAAGCTGCCAATCAAATCAGTCCATGATGATATCAGAGTATATGTTTCCAAAATGTTAAGGCATCACTCTTTTGCCATTTTTTGATCCATGGCCAGAGTCTAGGCTCACGACACTCATTTGCTTTTCTTGCCCTGTTGGACCCGGCTTATTATACTCAAAGGATTGTATCTATTGTCTCCTCAGCCACAGCTCATTATACTCTGTCATTAAACACACTAGGAAGGCAAGTACCCATGATAGGAGCTCTTACCTATTGTATATCTTCTGTAATCCTTAGGAACCGAGGATATTCCAAGTCTTTTATAGTTCCAATATTTAGAAAAGGAGAGAAGAATTATACTCAAAAAATCCTGTGTATCAGTTAGCCTGAGTTGGTTCGTACAGAAAATGAGACCTAGTGTGACTGATTCTCTGGCATCAATCCCCAGTTCAGCCTATCTAATTTTTTGAAGTCTGTAGCTGAAAGTTCTGTGAGACCAACAGATTTCTCTTAACGCTTACTGTTTACCAAGACAAGCAGAAACCCAGGTCTGAATGTGTATGCATGGGAGAGGTAATAGGGATGTTGGATTTTTCAAAGAGAAACAAATTTCTTGCTGTCCCTTTTTGAACAAAGGTGCTTAACTGAATAAGTGAATCTTCATGTGCATTTCTAAGGAAAAATAAAAATTTGAATTAATGGTAAAACAGGAAAAAGGATCACCCTAAGCAAGCAACAGCCTGGAATGCCTTGTCCAGAATTTAAGCAGTTTATTTTCCTCACCAGAGATTTTGGCCTAATGACAAATTCTGTATTCAGGATGTGCATATTGTTAATACTCAATTCTAAAGTAGCTTCAGACAGAATCAGCTTTGTGATGGCCAAGAATGTTCAGATTGCTTTGGTTAATGTGATGAAGAGACACAAAGCAGTCAAAGAGTAAGAGCTTCTCCATTTAACATAAACCAAGAAATTTTTTATGAGGTGATAGGTGTTAGAAGTGCTGAAAAAGTATATTGTTTCACAGAAAGGAATGGACATGTTTGAAGTCTGTACTCCATAAACATTAAGGAAATGCTTTATGAATGCAATGCAAAACAGGAAAAAGCAGGAAACGCATATTTTGTATCTATAGTGCATGACTTCAGAAGCCTTTTGTATTAAGGGTTATGTCAAACCTGGTAGTTGTTTTTGGTGACCTGGGGTTTTTTTTTCTACTTTCTACTCCTTTCCTTTTCTTTTTCTTTTTCTTTATTTTGATCCCTTGACTTAGTATCTATGAGTGAAAGTGACTGATGAGTTTATAACTGGTGCTTTCATGTCAGACGTAATCAGTAAATTAAGCATGTTATTGGAAGCTTCTTTGGTTTTGCAAAGAAAAACTATCCTTTTTTTTTTCTTGACAGGCACATACAAAAGAGTAGTACATTACTGTCAGCCATCTAACTAATTATATTAATTAATTGCTGGTGATTGGTGAAACAATAGGTTATGAGTAAGATAAAATAGTGTTGCAGAATTACCTAAATTATAATAAAGAGGTAGTACGAAAACACACTTCCAACATAGTCATATGCAGTGTAGTACAATGTGAATCAAAAATGCAAACAGTGTTCTATCATTTATGTCTCAAAATATTTGAAAAAATGGTGAGGATATCAGAGGTAGCTTTCTCATCACAGACCCCAACATAATTATGAAAAGAAAAAGGCAAACTATTTTGTTGATTCCTTGAAAAGACAGATATGGAACTGATCTTATCTTTGTAAATGGCACTGTCAAAATCACAGTGAAATTGTCTTGTATTTCTATTTACTTTTAAAGAAAACTCAGAAATGTCATGGTTGAAAATAAAGCACACCCCAGTGGCATGGAAGCCCTGAAACAAGTCTAAAAAGAGAGAGCGGGAGAACGATATGTTACCTAAATAAACCGATGGGAAAGATACCCATCAAAAACATGATCATTTCCAAGAGCATGAAGATGGAATTTAGACAACTACAGCTTTAAAATAAAATCTTTTTATCTATTTTGGTTACTCTTAATCTCTGTTCTTTCCACTGTCTGGTTTTGATGCTTCATATAGTGATATATCTCCAGCGACTCCTGGTCTACTATTGGCAAACAGGATTCAGAAACTTCCACTGTTCCTGTATTTTTGAAGAACTAGAGCTACTTACCTTTTTGCCAGCACAAAGGTTGCCTTGATGCTGAGTTTAATCTTAAAGCTTTGGTGTTTGTTTTTGTGTAGTAAAGCAGTAGGAAACATAACTCTTGTTTAACGCTCATCAGGCAATGATGCAGTGAAGTGAACAGTCTGGAAACTTCAATCCAGGCATTCAAACTACAATTCTGCTCTTAATCTACTACATTATCACCTCTTCCCACTGCAAATGATTTTCTATAATGTCTGCCAAGAAAGTATTGATAATTAACCATATGCTAAGCACAGAACTCACCTACTGTTAATAGTTGTGATATACGTTCAAGTCATACCAGTTCATACTGTGTCTCCTTTGAGAGATGTTTTGGGACTTTTCGAAGACTGCATGTCACTATCAGAGTAATTACGTGTTCTCATTCATCCTTTGAAGTACAAACGTCTTGTTTATTAGTTGATTATCTTACTTCTAAGCACACATGTACTCAAGCTCTCATTTCTTCATTTGCACCTCTGTAAGAATCAGATATATTTTAGGTTTGTTTAGCATTGCCTTTGCCTGTGTCTAGGAAGATAGTTAAATATTAGAACAATTTTTTAACACTGGTTGCATCTGTTAGAAGATTTGCATGTTCACTAGCTAGAATTTGACTCTGCTCTTGCAAGTCTGACTTGACCTTCAGAAATTATTCTTTCTCTACCTAGATAAAATAATTTAAATTGCTCTAATAAAAGCAAAGTAACTTAAGTGTGTAAGATAGGAAACCTCAGGGAAAAATATCCCAAAACTCAATATTTTGCTGAATTTTCTGGACAGTAGAGACCTAAAAGCTCAAATTACCTTTGGCAGAGGAGGAATTTGAACCTAGCCCCCTATGTTTTTCTAATTACTTGACTAGTAATGGAAGAGAGGCCATAATTTCATTTGAAGGGGCTGGCCTGGACCACTCATTTTAATCAAGGCTATTGTTGCCTATGGGTGAATTCTTTTATTAGATTTTTCTAACTAGACAGATCAGACTGTTGTCTGCTTACTATATTGTTTTTATATGTGCTTGAGTGTGTCTTTCTCTTCCGTGAACTAACTGTGACAGCTGAGGCAATGAGAACACTTTCTGTAGCAAGCGTTTAAAATTCCAGTATTCAAACATCCCTGTCTCTCTTGTGTAACTCTTAACCTTGCTTTCCTGCCAATAAAACTGCACAATTTCATTTCCAGGAAACAACAACAATTAAAGTTTGGAGATCTGGTAGAATCTAACAAGGTGAAACTGAAAGACCATAGGTGACAGGTGAACAGATTAAACACTCCGGTTTCTGGAGTAAATGAAATGTCATATGCAATGTGTCACACGACAGGATATTCTGAAAGGTTTTGTTCTCTGTCATGGAACACAATAACAGGATATTATAAAAAAATAAGAAGCACCACTACTGCGTTGCAAAATATGAATTTTTTAGAAAAGTACTGAGCCAAATAATTTTGATTTAAAAATGGATAGATAAAATACTTGTGGGATATTCTGCACTTTGTACTGAAGCAAGTCTCTTTTAGAACTGTCAGGGTCCTGAGTGCACCAACAGGCTTGAAAGTGTAACCTAAGAGCTGCTACCTTGCCTTCTATAAAACTTGTCTAGAAATACTAAACACCATAAGAGCTCACTCTTTTAAAATTATTTTTTTAATGATGGGTTTAATCAGGAGTTCGTGATGATTTGCTTGAAAACAACATTGAATATTTTATAACTGCACTGTAGATTTAGGAAGACCTGAAATGGTGAAAGGATAGAATGGGACAAAAAAGAAAAATGTAGAATGGTCCTTACTTAAAGGAAGAAAAATAACTGAAAGTGCAAAAGACTTCTTAGGAGGCAGGAGACTTAATGTAGACAGATTTACATTCATGAAAACAAAACTAACTTCTAGGAAAACCCTGTCAAGGGGCAGTATTTTCAATCACTGAATCTTCTAGTAAATCTTAATTTACTCTAGTCTTACTTGCTACAATGTCACAGAAAAATAATGAAGCCCCTCTGTAGACTGATTATTGTTACACCTCATGCCTCCAACCATTTAAATTCTTTAATCCAATTAGTTATGTGTTTGGGGTTTTTAAAAAAATTACTATTATTTTTTCGTGAACATGAAGGCACTTAAATTACAAAAAATTAGATGTTCTCATTTTATTTCAGAAAACTTCTCATTCTGAGTTTCTGATGAAGCTGTAATTCCTAGATTTATTGCTACATAATTGAAATCCATTTGTAAATTGCCATTACAAACTCCTTTATGAAATTTTCTCTACTAGATACGATTCACAATACCTTTTGAATAGCTTCTAAATGTAAAATAAAATGTTGTCAAAAATCTGAAGAGCATTTTCACCCCAGATTTTCAGAAAAAACATTAAAGAGTGATAAATTTGATTATGTTTTCTTTGATATATTTGATACCTATTATTTAAGTTTCATACAGTTTCTATATTTGCCCAGAACTGTCATTGTATTAAATAAACAATCAAAACCTGAGAGAGCTCTCATGTTTTCGAAGTGGATCTGTGCAATGATTTAATATAAAGTATTTTCTAAAATACATTAAAACTAAGCTTTTAATAAATCTTTTCGGTATAAAATAATCGAACTAACTTATCATTTTACCATCAAGTTTTCATGTTGCTTTGCATTACAAATTAATGTCTTTGATTCTAAGTTACAGAATTGATTCTTTGATAACTGATGTTCTTAAATTTGTTTGTCTAATTTTACTTTTAAAACATGGACAAAGGAGGAGATGAGGTGATAATTCCATTTTTCTCAAAGCTCCAACACATCAAAATGTGAAACAACTGAAATGGAGGACAAACTGAAGTAATTATCCAAGTGGCATTCTGCAAAATGTTGGTTATAAACCACATTATTAAAATATTTCAATGGCAAAAGCTTGAGCTGTAGCTTTTTCCCATTAATTAACTATTCGCCCAAAAAATACTCAAATACAATTTTACTTTATTAGCTTATTTTTGAACTTATCGCATACATTAAAAATACCTGTGCAGAGAGTTACAGATTCAGAAAACCAAATTTCTCCCTCGCTTCCGAAAGCAGAGATGCTAAATGGTGATTCAAAAGTTATAATGATGTTGACACAATTATAAAAGCTATTCTCTTTCATCTTAAACAAACTTCTTAGGCAAAGAATTTCAAAGTACTAAATATGAATTATTTATAGTTTTTTATTTACAGCATCTCCACAATCAGAAATACTTCTACTGTTTCCTTTCACTTGAGGTCAGGAATTTGAAGGGGAAGATGTTGCTTCCTTGTAAGCCACCAAACATGAAAATTGGAACAGCTTCTCCACTGTAGACTGGGGCAGGCAGGGACATAAAAGCAGTCCTTTGGGATCCTGAAGCTACAGTCAGACTTGAGTTCAAAGTGTGTTGGCCCATCTGATGTGGAGAGCATGTTCAAAGTCAAGTCTTTGACATGCTGAAAAGGAATAAATTTTGCTATATACACTTCAAGGACTACTGTTTCAACCCAAGGGTCTGGGCCATTCTTTTATGAATGTAAGAGATACTGTCTCTATTTTTTCTCCATGCAAAAGTAGCTTGGCATTTAATTTATCTTACACAACAGTGTTGTTTTTTCTGTTGGTAGGCCTATTCTGTTCTAATTTGGGTATGTGTTTCAGTAAAACAAGTTGCATTAAAGGCTTTTATTTTGTCTTTTTTTTTTTTTTTTACATATTAGGTGCTACAGAAGAGATACTATGAAATAATTTAAAAAACAAAGCAAAACAAAAGAATAAAACAACAATAAAGACACATTTTTCACTAAAATTATGAACCTGCCACTAGAAAATGTAATAATATAAAAATCTTGGGGGGCCTCTGGTGGTCTAGTGGTTAGAGTGCAGGACTCGCACCGCTGCGACCCGGGTTCAATTCCCGGCCCCCCGGGCAGCTGGAGCTCGTCAGCCTTGTATGGCAATCCAGCTACGTCCTGGGGACCTCACTGCCACTGTCCAAGCTTTGCTCGGCCCCGGCAGATGAACCTCAGGATTAAAGGGTGGGCTCAGTTCAGCGCACGCTGTGTCTCACCTAAAAAAATCCACTGCGCAGGCTCGAAGGGTTTATGACCTTTCCGAAATCTTCGCTTGCGAAGACTGGCCATTATTATTATTAATATAAAAATCTTACTTTTGCTCTCTCTCTTTTTTTCAAATCCACTATGTTCAGAGAGTTTCTTATTTTTATTTTTCCTGTCAAACATATTAATTTATAAATGTAAAAGTTGTTTGTCCGTTAATGGACTAGCAATACCGCATTCACTGCATTTTCATTTAAAATGTTAATGAATGGCACATCTTCCATTCTTTTCTCCTAAGGATTCATTTTATGTATTATCAGAATCTCAAGAATGAGAGAAGAGGAGAAGATTCATGCATAATTTGCTTTTCATTAGCAATATTCAAAACTTACCAAACTTCTTTCTTGTAAACTCTAATTTGCATAATTTTTTTAATGTTCTGCTGCCCTAGACCTGTGTTAAAACTATTCAAAAATTTTTATATTTATTGCCTCATAAGGAAACACTGCCTACTTTCTTAGAGAACTGGCTGTTCCCTTGCTATTATTGTGGTGTTACCCCCTAAAATGGCGAAAAACTCTTACTGGGAAATATCAGAGATAGCATGAACTATGACTTAGAGGATACTATACTAAGAATGGCATAAAAGTCAAGGTACAAATACAATGATAGACAAAGAATGTTGTAATTCTTGCTCGAGATTTCTATCAAAGAAATCTGACTGTGAAAAAAACCCAACCAAAATATAGTATCATATTTCCTTCAGATTACAAGATATAGTAAAAGTTGGATGGGTAGCTTTTACTTTACACTGAATGTATGAATTTACATTGTAAGAACATAGAAAACAATTACAGAAATTCTTTCATGAAAGAATACCAATACATGTACCTGTGTGTACACTAACACACACTCTCTGTGCCTCACTAACCTACCTATGAAAATGTCATGATAATCAGAAAAACTTACTAGTGATTGAAATATTTTCAAATTTCACTTTCCAAATTAGATTAAAATTTTAAAACTGAAGTAAAAAAAAAGATTAGGAGAAGGGAGTTATGGTTATAATGCAATGGATTGGCAAATTGCTCTGTCAGGAACATTTTTTGACAGAAAAGTTTAATTTACTTTTAACATTTTAACTGGTCTTGTATGTCAAAGAGAAGTAAAGGATGTCCAGTCTTGTCTTGAGTTCTACTTTTGATATTTAGGTAATAAGTTCATAAGCCATTTAAGCAAACAACATCTTCAGAATGACCATGGTGCACATACAGAGCTCCTTGGCAAAACAAATGGAAAGGTTTGCTGGAGGTTCAGAAAAACTGAAGGATTTATGGATTCATTCTTAGTCTCATAATAGATGATTTCTTAAATAATCTGGCCAATAGAATATACAGTTCAGGACTAAATTCAAATGATGTTAAACTTTCAGACAGTTCATATGGGCTGAAATAGAAGGTTAGAAATCCATAATCTTAAAAAAAAAAACAAAAAAACTCAGAGATAAATATTAAAGAAAACAAATAACCAAACTCCCTTATTTCATTTAGGAGAGAGTCACAATATGAATGTAGGAATGTTAAACTGTACTCAGACCACAAAGTAAATTAACAACTACGTAGGAGTTCTGTAGAAAGTTTTCTGAGGGTTTTGAAGTGATCATAAGCTAAGCATGAATCAAAACCACTATAATGTTTGAAAAGTAGTACACCTCATATTTTATTGCATGAATAGGAGGATAGGCTGCAATATGTATAACATCATCCTTCTGCTGTATTCAACATCAGTAAAGTTTCTCCTGGAGTAATATCACATTATTTAGTGACAAAGTTCAGAATGATGGGGACAGATATGGAGAGATTTGTGAAGGAGAAAGGGAAAACTGAACTGATCACTTTTTTAGTAAATTTTTGCCAAGCAAAATGGAGTAGAGTTTTTTTCTTTTTTTCATTTTTTGTGATGTATAGAACAAGAAAGAAATGGATGTAAATTGCAGCCAAGATGTCAGGTTAGACACTAGAGAAATTTTTCTATCACTAAGGAGAGTAAGAAATGTAATAGATTGCCAGGGGAGGCTGTGGATTTCTCTGTCATTAAAGCCCTTTAAAACAGATGGTGAGTATATGACAGAAGTGATGAGCAATGCCTAATTCTCTCTTGGGACAGAATAGATTAAATAACACCTTAAGATTCTCTCAGTTTCCCCTGCCCTCTTTTTCTTCTCAGGTCTAAAATACTTTACAGTACATTAAAATTTCTTACCCACTTTGATTACTGAAACTATGTTCCATATGGAGAGAAGGAAGATACAATCTCTGCTACTTGTCAGTATCCTCTTGCCATAAAGCATTCTTCTCTCCCTGAAGACAATAAATCAGGCATTTATTTTCCCCAAAGATATTGGATATACTAAGGGATGCAGGTGTGACGATGTCAGGCCAACTAACATTTCTCTGTCACACAACTATTGGCACATTGAGCCCATGAAAGGGAAGAACACACAATTTGACTTTTGAAAGCATGACTTAAGTAAGCTTTTAAAAGTCTATGTTGTTTCAGAAAGTGTATCAGTATTATACTCCAGCATAAAGTGTTTGTAGGTACTGGCGTTACTTGAGCTGACCCTTAAAGGTGTATATTTGTCTATCTTTTTTTCCCAGGACTTGTTTTCTGTCATATTCTTATTAAGTCAAACAAAGCACAAAAGAACAAGTAAGTCTCCAAATTTCAAATTCCGAATTTCAAATTGCAGTGTATTAATATCCTAGTACTTCACCATACACTTTTTCAGTAGGCAGAGAAAAAATTAAATTGTGAGGAAAAAAAGGAAAATAGGAAAAGGAATGTTCTAGGTAAAGATCATTGTAGCTACTGGTAAGCAAACACAGGAATTGGACCAAGCTTTCTCATGATTGGAAAGTCTCACTAGGTTGTGTGTGTTTCTGAGTACTACAGCCATTTTCTTTTTGAAGTTTTACTTTTCATAAATAATTAATATTTCACTCAGAATTATTCAAATTAGATATAAAGAAGTTTTTCTCTTCTTTTTTTTTTCTCTGTACTTCATAGTTTTTCTTCTTTTACGACCAATAAAGCATTTTACTAATGGTTTAGTATTTTTGAATTCTAAATTTTCTTAAAGTAATCAATAGAAACACAAAATATGCTATTTAGTTTTTGGGATAAAGAACATCATGTATAATTGACTCTATATAATCAGAAGCCCACAATGTAATTCCACTGGGAAAAAAAATGCTACTTGTTTTAAATAGCAAGGAAAAGTTTTTCTCCAGAGTTTTTTTGTCATGTAAGGGCAAATGTATCCATTCTCTTACTACAGGCGTTCTTTAATACTGTTTTATGTGTAAATTTCAATTTGTCATGGCTAGGCTTCACGAACGAAGATTTAGGAAGGCTCTATCCCAATTTGTTACAAGCACACTGGTGGCTTATGAGGCCAATATGAGATAGACATGTCCGATTGCAAAAGGCACAGCAGAAAGACTCCTTAGATGGTGTATTCTGCAAGACACGGTTCTTTCTGTGTTGCCTTTTCTCTTCGAGAGTGATCCTCCGTGCTTTCCCAAAGGAAACAGCAGCATTATAGATGGTGTGTCTCCAGGCCTCCCGATTGGAGGCCAGAGTAGACCAGTTATGTTGATCAATATGGCCAAGGCTGAGATGTTGTTTCAGGGAGTCCTTGTATCTCCTCTTCGGGGCTCCTCTCACGCGGCAGCCAGTGGCAAGTTCACCATACAGTGAGATCTTAGGGAGGTGGTGGTCCTTCATCCTGGACGTGCCCTGCCCATCGCAGCTGTGTTCTCATCAAAATGGCCTCTATACTTGTGACTGCTGCTTGCTCTAGAACAGATGTATTGGTCACAAAATCTGACCAGTGGATGTTTAGGACTGACAACTGACATAATCAGAAGCCCACAATGTAATTCCACTGGGAAAAAAAAATGCTACTTGTTTTAAATAGCAAGGAAAAGTTTTTCTCCAGAGTTTTTTTGTCATGTAAGGGCAAATGTATCCATTCTCTTACTACAGACACTCTTTAATACTGTTTTATGTGTAAATTTCAATTTAATGTTCTACATACAACCACAGATGCAATAATGTCATATGGATCATGATTAACAAGTCATATAAAAACACTACTGATGCCTTTAGGTCATCCGGTTTTTTGATTTTTCTAATTTTTATAAGCTTTATAAGTAGTTATATAGTAGAAGTAGATTTTAGAAGCAGCAACCCTTATTCCTTTACCCTTTAGCACAGCGGTTTACACATTCCTCAACCCTTATTATCCCATTCCGTGCACCCCATATCAGTATCCCCTGAATTCCATTAGAAAATGTTTAGTCTCTTGTCAAAGTAGGCCCATTTTGTTTAGAGAACCCTTGTACCTTGGCCTGAACTGCAAGAGTATACTCAGGAACTGGGTGAACATGTGCCCCCTGTGCCCCGAAGAAAATGAAGATGATGAAGAGGTGGTCCCGAAAAACTCCCAGCCCCAACTTCCAGGGGATGGGATGGGGGTGGATCACGGCAAAAGCCACAGGGTGGAAACATCTGGGATTGGACAGACAGTATTATAAATTGTAACAACTGTACACGGGGGAGGCGTGCATCTTGTTATTTCATTAAATTCTTTTCTTATCTCATCTCCAATTAAATTACTTTGGAGGTTTTTTTCCTCAACTCCTTTAGGCAAAACTACTGAGACATCTTCTGCTGTCCTGCCTTCCCCTTCATTGGCTTCTTCTTTCTGTCCAGAAATTCAGCGAGCGTATAGGCATTTCCTATAACGCTTAAAATAATCTGTTTCTAAAATACTATTACTTATTTTATTTAATGTTAAAATCTAATCAGAGTGTCGGAAGATCACTGGGGGTAAAAAGATAATGGTACAGAAGTTATAGGGGAAAAATACATTTACTACTCCCTGCATAGAGCATATCCAACCTCCCACACAAAATGCAATCAAAGGGCATCTAAACAGAGGGTGGAGAAAAGTGGAGACACAGTGGCTAGGCTCTGTGGAAACCCTCGCAAAGGAATGTATTCTGTGGTACTTTCTAAGGCATACAGCAGTTGAAAACCAGGGGAGATAAAGGAACATATCCTGCTGTTGAATCAACAACTGTGACAAAATCACTCGGACTGATGCATGTCCCCATCCCAAGGTTACCTCAGGTAATATCTTGAGATACCTACCCCAAGGTACGACCACCCCTCACTGAGTGAGATGTATGATTAAAATCACACAAGCTCCACCTAAATGTAAATAGCATAAAAGTGAATTAGGAATAGGGAGAAGCTGGGGAAGACTCCAGTGTAACTTCTTGGATCAGACCATGAGCTGAACCTGTCTTCTCAGATCCTTAATAGGGACTTACCTATTGGGTAAAGAACTGTGTTCTCTGAGAGCTAAACGATTATCTCGAACTAGCTTTTATTGGGGTTTAGAGCTCTGAATATATTTTTGCAGTCAGATACTATCACCATCGATTCTCAAACCTTAACCTGTCACAATTTTATTAATAAAAAGTTTTATTCTGTAAAATGTTAATATAAGTCCTTCAAGGATGCTGTCAGTAACCAGCAATGGCATGTGACCCTGAACAAGTCAGTCAAACCACCCTCCAATCCAGTGAACTGCTCAGCGAAGGGTCCTCATAACAGGACACTGACAGCCTGGTCGGGTACAACGGTCCCAGCTTTCCTGGGACACTGACAGACTAATCAAACAAAGAATTTGAGTAAATCTCTCCTTTTCACATGTCACAGAGCCTAACAGAATAAAATATCAGATAATTAAGAAGCAGAAAATGCAAATGACAGAGGATTTGTGTATACATTTTTGTTGTTATAAAAAGGAAGTGTAATCTTTCTCCATAACATTAAAAATTGTAGTTTCAAATATTGGCATCTAATTGCCACTGTTAAAGAGATCAGTCTGAAGAATATCATACTTATGCTATGAAACAGGTTGTATTTGCATCAAACAACCTTACTTATGAAAGTCCCATCACAAGAGTAAGAAAACAAATGATCCGTACCTGTAACAAATAATAAGTAAGAATATCTCTTTAGGGCATTAATCAAGTGACTAATTATCCAAATGAAATACATATCTATGGTTATAAGCACTGAGGGCAGAACACAGTGTGGAAGAGATTAGAAATTGAGGTATGGCAAATTATATGAGACTTGCCAATCCACTTGTTGGTAGACAAGGAAAGATGAAAAGCCATTTATTGCGTCAGGTGTTAGACACAGGTTTCTGCCATGGGAGTCTTCCAAGCCCTTCCTGAAATATATGCAGGGGTGGGAAACATGTTTTTTTACTGCGGCCTTACCTACTCCTCCTGTGATTTCTATGTTGGCCTTTTGGGCTCTCTGACAGGAATTTTTAGTCCTTAGGATCTTGGCAAACTGTTCTCACAATTTTATTTTAAGTTTTAATCAACCTTGTTTTAATATCAGCTACTGGAAAATGTAGTTGCTTTTCTAGAATTTGACACTTGAACAATTATTTATCCTTATCTACCTTAAGCTTGTTTGCACTTTCATTGTATCTGTACTACAGTGCAGCTACAATTTCATTGTAGCTACACTGCAATTATCAGTCCAAATACACAGAAGACTACAAATTTCCAAGGTTCCAATTACAACAGTGAAATCACAGCGATCAAGCTTTCTTCAGTTCATGCAAGCACTTTCTATTGGTCCTGACAGGCCTGTGTGAAATGTACCCTGAGAAATCCCAGACTGCTGAATTTCCCAGGTTTGATCTTTTATAGTCACAGATACAGCACAGAGACAAATCTGTCTAACTCTTCACTGCAACATACCTTATCCACGACGTTACGTTAAATTAACCATACTTGTAACTAAATCATTTTCCAAAAGATTTAGTACTACAGTGAGTCCACAGGGAACTAGTGTTATGTTTGTCTCCAGTCTTTCCTTTTGTAATCTAGACAAGTGAATATCCCTGGATAGGCTAGAGGAAGTTTTATATTAAAGTATCAAGAAGGAAGAAGACAACCTATGTACATCATAAAAAATGCAATGCCATCCGGTTTCCTGAGCAGGTGTAATTTTTCCAGTGGCAAGTCTCACTCAGTAAAGGAATTTTCAGAAGTTTACAGGACTTTTTGAGTGCGTCTACTTTCACAGAATCATGGAATGATAGAATGGTTTGAGTTGGAAGGAACCATAAAGATAGTTCCAATTCCTCTGTTACGGACAGGGACGCATTCCACTAGGCCAGGTTGCTTCAAGTCCCATGCAGCCTGGCCTTGAACACTTCCAGGAATGGGTCATCCACAACTTTTCTGAGCAGCCTGTTCCAGTGTCTCACCACCCTCACACTCTCACCACCTTAAATCTACACACTTTCCTTTTAAAACTGCTACGCCTTGTTCTATCACTAAATTATTCAAATCAACATGTAACGAGTAAAGAAAAATTTGAGCTAATTGCTTTGGATCAGATCATCAGCTGGTTTAGAGTCATTAGGCTATTTAAGTAAATAGGACTAAGACAGTTTGCATAAGGTAAAACATTTGCACCCCGATGAAAAAAAGCCTAAAAAGAGCTTACAGACAGATGATGATTCTGGATACTTGTGTATTGCTTACATGCAGGTACTGCAGTAAACAAGGTTACCTGCAATGTATGGAGTTGCACTCTGCTGAAGGCAGTCTGCATAAAATCCTGCCACATGACAAGCACTGGTATTTGGGAGAGCAGTTCAAAACACAGGATCCTTGAACAAAGAGGACATTAGTTTTCTTCTCTGGGTTACTACATTACACTTTCCCCTGTTGCTTGATTTCAGTGGAGGCCCATGACAGCACAACACCCTTAGTCATATTCTGGTTGCATACACCTTTGTATATTTTATTTATCTAATGTACTCTGTTTAATATACTAAGAAAGAAAAGACAACTGAAGAAAGTGATGCCTTAAGCCCCTAATGTTTTTTTATTTTTCTAATATTTGTAAGACTTGTAAGTTTTATAAGTAGTGGAAGTAGACTCTAAAAGCAGCCTCCCTTACATCCCTTTCTCTGTAGCACCGTTGTTTACACATTCCTTAACCCTCTTACCCCATTCTATGCTCCCTATATCAATCCTACTCCTGAATCCACTAGAAATGTTTAGTCTCTTGTCAAGGCAAGGCCTAGATTGTTGGCAGAACAGCATATCAGGGCCTAAACCACAGAACACAGTCAAAAACTGGGTAACTATGTACCCTTTGTGCTCTGAGGGAGATGAAGATGGGATGAACAGGGGGTCCTGAAATGCACCCCAGACCCATTTTCAGGGGGTGGACCCAGGGCGGACCAGAGTAAAGGCCACATGGTGGACCCATCTGGGATTGGATGGATGATATAAAATTGTAACCTCTTGGGCACAGGGGTGTGCGTCTTGTAACATCTTTAGCCTTGGCAAAATAAACCCTTTCTTATCTCTCCCCTAATTAACTGCTCAGGGAGATTTTTCAGCACCAAAATCCCACAGCAACAAAAGGAAAGAATGGTTTTGCCTTATTTTCCCAAGAAACTAAAGGAGCAGAGGAATGAGCTGGAGAGCTGCTATAACAGAGCAGAAGAATTATCCTCAGCTTGGAGAAGAGAGAACAGGTCAGGGAGTATGAGTGTTTCTTTTAGGTAGAGAAGCAGGAGTATATCTATTGAGAGAAAACTAAACTAAAACTGGAGTATTTTAGCAATCTCTGCCTGAAACCATCAGTGTATGCTAATTAATGCTTACTCAGCAATAGTATGGGAATATTTTGGCAAACTTCATTAGAACAGGAAACTGAAAAAGTGCTGTAAATACCTTTCCTCATAGATGGTGCAGACAGCTATATGCATAAAGATATACATGCATCAATATTTATAAGTATGTGTACGTATTTGGCATTTTGGAGTTGTTTCTGTTGAATATTTACAAACAGCCAGATTCAACAAATTCAACAGCTGCTAAATTGTTTGTAGAATAGACACAGTTACAAACAATTTCAAAAAAATTGAGATCAGATTTCTTTCTGTACAAAACATTACTGCAATTATTTAATAAAATTAGACTTTTTCAGTACAACGTACAGATGTTCTTTGAACATGGGTTTACTAATTATGGATATAAAATCTAACTTTTTTGTGATCTAACCCCAGCCAGCAGCTAAGCCACATGCAACCACTTATTCACTCTCCCTCACTGGGACAGGGGAGAAAATCAGAAGGGTAAAAGTGAGAAAACTCTTGGGCTGAGATAAAGACAGTTTAATATGGAAAGCAAGAGTAGCTCATGTAAGCAAAGCAAAACATGGAATTCAGTCACCACCTTCCATGGGCAAGCACGTGTTCAGCCATCCTCTGGAAAGCAGGGCTTCAACACTCATAACCGTGACTTAGGAAGACAAAAGCCATAGCTCTGAACTTCCTTCCCTTCCTCCTTCCTCTGTGATAAGTATGATGCCATATGGTATGGCATGTCCCCTTGGTCAGTTGGGATCAGCTGTCCTGGCTGTGTTCCCTCCCAACTCCTTGTGTACCCCTAGCCTCCTCACTGGTGGAGTGGGATGAGGAGCGGAAAAAGCCTTGAGGCTGTGTCAGCACTGTCCAGCAACAGCAAAAACATCCTTGCATTACCAACACTGGTTTCATCACAAATTCAAAATGTAGCCCCATACCAACTACTATGAACAAAGATAACTATACCCCAGTCAAAACCAACACAAACCCTGTGAATAATTTGTTTGTAAACTAATAGTATAGAAGAATTTCTGGTATGTGAAATACAACTTAAATAGTATTCATTCTGTTAGATAATATTCTTATGATGCTTTAAAATGGAAACCTCTTGATTTCATATGCTAAAGTTCAACATAAATTTAACCAACAATAGCATATATCTTTCCTGTTTCATTACTCTGAACCTCTAAATTTCAGTACTGGACTGTCATGTTCTGCCTCCTGAATTTAAAACCGAAATATTTCAACAGAGATAGAAACTAAGAAAATTATCCACATTACTCTAAGGCTGATAGCTCTGCCACCCTTTGAAACAGCTGAATTCCCAGTGTGCCAGTTGTCACTCTGCAACAGAAGCATTTATTTCTGTACTCAGGCTGTAGCACATTTTAATGATTCTGAAATACAAGAAGACATGCAAAACTGATTTTGTATTCCATACCCTTAAGCAAGCCTATTATCCATGTTGTGAAAGCAGCAAGTTAGCATTTTTGTTGTAATTATTTGATCTGATAATGTATTATGTTTCTACTCAGAGGCATTTTCTTCCAAAGCAGTTTATACAACTACTAGCTGAGAAAGGGCAAAGCAACACTCCAGAGGAATCTGCCTTAAGATAGTCTTCTGCAAGTTTCCTTTGACAAAGTTGACATGCTTTATTATTGAAAAAAACCCACAATGCACCTATTGTATGTCTCAGATAAGAGTGATTCAGGACTGTCTATGAAAGAATGCATGTTCAACACTAATTATTATAATAATTCTTAAAATATGTATGTTTATGTTGAGCACAACTGTGATACTAGTGTCATCCAGAGATTTAAAAGATTTAATTAACCAGTAGGTTTTCTACAGTAAGGACCACTGCTTCAGTAATCCACATTTCCAAACAAAGGTATTTTAATGAAATAAAAAAGAAATCCATGAGTGTCACTTTCATAAAGAATGTCTCTGCAACTGTTAGTAAGAGGTGAAGACTATTGCAAAGCTCCTATATACTTTTTCATTTAGGTAAATTGTAAGACTTTTATCCTACTTTTTCTTCATATTGGCCTAAGTGCAGAAAAGTGCAGAGAGTTCAGCAGTGGAGCTGAAAAATGCTGGAAAAATGCAACTCCTGCACTCCTGAGTGAAATGTGCTGCAATCCCAATATATGAGGTCATTGTAGCAAATGCTCCATATTTGGACCTGGAGCACAGGGGTGGTGTCGTGGTTTCCTTTCTCCTCCAAGGATGAGGAGGGGTTGCTCACTCTGCAGAAAGAAAAAGCCATCATTGTGGTCATTAGAGAAGGGTAAGAGGAGAACTTGGCCAGATAGGTCCACATAAGGAACTGCCCCAACTCTATAGCTGGCAGAGCAGGACTGGACAATCTGGTGGTTGCTGCAGAGCCCAGGCAGCTGCACCATGTTACAAGCCACTTCATTCAAACAATGAATGAAGGAAGAAGTGACAGCTGAATTGCTACAGTGGTAGACCCACAGCGATAGGTATAACTGAGGGTGAAAAGCAGCAGTTTCTAGCACTAGCAGGGGATGCTGCCATATAGGGACTAACTTAATGTGAGGCAAACCTGTGGGATACACCGATGTTGGGAACAAGGGCTCCCAACCCATGAAGATGAGATCACAGAGAACAGCAGGATGTACTGATTGAGAGAAAGAGTAGTAGAAATGATGTGTGGCCTCAGCTTTGACCCATGTGCAGACTGTCAATTGGTTAATCATGAAGGAAATCAGTGAGAAAAGCACCAATGCTTAAGAGATGGTCTTTAAAGTGCCCAGCCTGTGGACTGACAGTAGAAGAGCTCTTTCAAGTGATCTGTCAAATGACCGAAGCCTTACCAGACAACAAAGGGAGACCAATGTACAATGCAACCCAACAAAGGACACAAAAAATTCAAAGGACACTACAATGCAATTCAAAAAAAAAGGAACTAAAGATTTCCAAAAAGATGACCTGATCAAGGAATCACTTTATAGGTGGATCATGAGGTATTCAAGAGCAATGTCAAGTGACATGAATACTTGACTGACAAATTAGCATGCAACACCTAGCAGTTATGTGAACAGATTGAGAGGTAATGGAAAGCAGACAAAGCTACCAAAAAAAAAGGTGGACGTGAACTCTCCATTAAGGAAATATGAGCACCAATAGCTTAGTGACTCCCTAACAGAGTTGATGGTAGCGACTCCTCGCTCGCAATTTCTCAGAGAGGGTCTCAGTGGTGCGGTCCCCCTTCAGTAGGAAGAAAGAATCACCAAGTCTCTTCTATGGATTCCAGGGCGAAAAGTGGTTTATTTGAAACTCCCGTGGGCTTTTAAGGTCTCTGGGGGAGGGCTTAGAAGGAGGAATGTGATTGGGCCGAGATGGCTTGAGGGCTCTGCTAACCAATGGGGGATACAGGAGGACCAAAATCCAGTAACAAGCCAGGGATTGAGGAGAAGCGGATGAGACAATCAATAAGGGTTTTGCAGAGGCAGAGACCAGTTTGGGGAGGGGAGATGACATGGTGCCGAGTGTGGGGGGCCATGTGGATAGAGGAATTACATAGTCCAGGGAAAAACCATATAATAAAAATGTGAATCGTCTGTATTTTTCCACTCCACTCGATCCTGGAGAGCTGCCGCTGTGATGGACCCACTTCTAATGTTGTTCTTTTCAGGATTCATAATCTTTACATTCCCCCACAACTCCCTGTAAGAATGGTGTCCCACCTCCACTGGTGAGGAGGAGAAGAACACCCACAAATCGATAGTTTGGATATGGTTGCCCAGCACACTTGATTCTAAACATGAAGCCCTTATAGACAACAGTGCCCAATGCATCCTATCACTCTTAAATCAAATGGGAAGGGTGCCTGTTGTCAGCACTAGAATGAACAGGTGTATGACAGTCATGCATGAACAAATTAGTCTTGATAATAATCAGTGGAAATACATGTGCATTGTGGCAGACTCAGAAATTCCAAGAATTTTAGGATTAGGATGCCTGAGGGGTGGATATCCCAAAGAATCATGGGCATATGAGTGGGTCTTTCATACTGCTGCTTAAGTCTCTTAGGACTGCTTGTAGAGTCAGGAAGTGGTAGGTCTTCAGAAGGTCCCTCAACAGCATGTATTGATGACAACAAAGACTGCTCAGAAGCAATGTCAGCTCAATTGAGATGCTGGAATTCCCATTTGAATGCAGAAGTACTGTCTTAAGGAGTAAGGGGTCAGCAGCCATTGTATTGTGGGAGTAGAAAAGAGTGGAAAAAAACACAGATGGAAACATCTGTGCAGAAGAAGTACAGCCACCCACCAAACACAAACAGTTCTTGTTGTTTGTCAAGTGAACAGACGCATTTTGAACAACCAGGGCTCAGGAGATATATATAGGGGTGCAATCTTAATAAATACAGCATTAGCTTCAGTAATCTGGCTCTCCAAAGAAGGGGCATATATTCGGTTATTTATAATAACTGTTGTCTGGGGCTCAGGGATAAAGTGTAGAAAAATGAATGTAAATATTTGGAAAGTAATTCATGGAACTAATCGAGATGAACTACCCAGTTAGTTTCCACATTGTCAACCCATTCTCAAACCAAAACAAGGATATTGAAGAAAACTCTAAACAAAAATTACTCAAAATTGGTATCAAAAGTGCAATTACTAATAGGTGAATATGCAATAAAACAATCTTCAAAATCCATAAAGGAAAATATTGACTATTACAGCTTGATATCAATAAGGGAGTCAAAATATGCATAAGCAATTTCTTCTTCTTTAGCCGGGGATATATATATGTAGAACAGCTTGCCTTGAAAATACTTACAAAGATATTTCTTCTGCTCTGATACAGTTCTTACATGTGATAGACTACTACAAAATAAATTGTGTTCGTTTGGTCCTCCTCTTATTAGATAGCATGGAAGAAAAAAGGTAACGGAATCCAATTAATAGTGAAAAACCCTATTTGATTCTAAAACACGATCAGAAAATAACATATTCTGGTCTGTTATCAATCTGTGACGTGTGTAACTGAACTTATGACATAATAGCTTTCCATTTTTTTTCTTAAACTACTTATTTGGGAAAGAAAATTTGCATAAAATTGGGTTTTATTGCATTGTTTTAAAATCATTGGTATAGATAGCTATTGTTGTCCAAGATGAGAAAGAAGTGAACTCTTTAAAAGTGAATAGTATATTAAATGTCCAGCAATGTTTTTAAGGAATTAAACTTTTGTTCATAGGGTAAACAAATGCAATTGGGTTTGATGATTCTGATTTTAAAAAGTATTCACTTTACAGTTCTCTTAAATATCTTTTTATTAAAGTCCCAAGTGCAGTTTTGAAAATACATCTTAAACATCAATATATATAAATTAAAATGCTTTTCTACATACGATTGCATTACTTCAATCAATATATGCTGTATAATCATGTAGTCAGATAAAATTGTCAAAGATAACTCGTGATTCAGATTTTGTTATTATTTGTACTCTTAGTTTATTTTTTTTTTTTTAAGAAGCCTTACCTTCAAAGTGTTTTTGATCATTACTTTCTGAAAATGGGCCTGATTCATGTTTCCACTTAATTTGGACATGGCTTGGGGTGCATAAAAGCTACACATCGCTTTTGAGTTCTTGAACATTGACATAGATTAAAGTTACCAAATGATGAAAGGAGGAAGAGAGAGAGAGATGGTGATAAAAATGCAGAATGAAATAAAGTATTATTCTTTAAAATAATTTCATAAGACAAGGAAAATTTATTCAGATCTACTGTTGAAAAAGATCCAATGATATGAATAACTGAATTTTAAAATAAATTTTAAAAAAATTAAATTCTTCTTTGACCAAGAGTGCTGAGACAATAGGGAAACAAAGAGAATATAGGTAATAGTGTGTATTATGATTCATTTCAGCAGACGATGTAACCCCTTACTGAATAGCTCACAAACTGTAATGAACTACAAGGTACATGATATGGAAAAGGCAGTCTGCTGTGAAGAACTGAAGAGGATTAAGATTCCATGACAGAACTGAAGCCTATGAAAACATATGTGAGAGACTGATTTGTATGCTGCATATAGGTTCATTATTGCAGACATGATATGAAAATGAGGACAAGTGAACAAAGATAGGAAATCTGTGAACCAGGAGCATACAAATTATTTTTACAATAATGAAAAGGTGACATCCAATTTCCTCTCAATACAACAAAGAAAACCAGAAATGTACAGCTCATGTTCTCAGGGCATCTGTTTAGGCAAGGAGGTATCTTTTTGTCAAAATGTATCTTGAAGAGAAGCTTTAGAAGCCAATTAATCGTTGTTCTCAAAACCAAAAAGGAGTACCAAAACAAACTGAGAACATTTCTCTAAGGTAATATTCTTAGCCTTTTAGATGGCTAGCTGTTCTGCTGTTCCGTAATTAATCGTGCATCATATGTCATCTTGAGAGAAGAGTGTAGATAGAAGTAATATTTTTTTCTAAAGCTACAGATTCTGTATGTCTAACACAGTATTCCATATCTGAATATTAGCAATAAGTGTAACTTTTAAAATCATTATGATGCTTTTCATTACTCCATTAATTCATAAAAAGCAGAAAGTGAAATTTTTTGTCTCAGTATCTAGATTTCTGATCAAATGAGCAATTTTAAAAATATTCTAACTTCAATTTTAACAATATGAAATAAGTTAAGAAAATTATAGCTCTATGTTCAACTACAAATTGTACATTAGTTCCACCCCAAATTATTTTTGAGCTAGAATAGTGAAAGAATGAGTTTCATAAGGCCAGTGGATTTAGAACTTTCTACACAATGAGAGAAAGGTTTCAAATTTCTACTTAGAGCAATCTGCCTTTCTATTTCCCTCTACCTTAGACAGTGGGTCAGGAGACAGCTTGTTTTTATTCATGCTTCCACATTGTTTTAATTTGAATGACCAAAAATTTCCAAATTTTTAGGTATTTTTCTAGTTGTTTATGAAAACATATTCTGACTACAGAGGATCTGATACTGATTTGGTGCATTTTATATTTTAAGTAATCATATTTAGCCTTTTTTTTCCTTTATTTTCAAAAATATTCAGATTCAAAAATCATCCTTCCCATTTACATGTGATTACTTTTCTTTTTGAGAAGGAAAAGTGAAAGATTCTCCACAATTGACTTCTGCCTGGTTTTTTTATCTTTCTGTTGAAGAGTTTCTATAGCATTTATACTGCCTCTTTCCTGCATCTCCAAAGATGTAATGCCCATTTTTTTTCAGAATTAAAGCAGGTAGGCAAAAAGACCTTTCAAAACTCTGCTCACACCAGAAGTAGAAGTACCAGCATTTATTTTCAGAGAGAAAGTCATTCCAGTAAGAATAGAGCATTTAATTATATTAGGTTTAATGATAAATGAATAAAAGTTTAGAAGAAACCTAATTAGTGCCATTGTCATTAGACTGTAGTCAATCTATGCAGTTGCGCAAGTTTGAGCTGGCTCCCTGGCAAAATCTCCAATGCTCAGCGAAAGCCTGCTTAACAGAGAGGGAAGAAAAAAAAAAAAACTATAGCAAAAAAAAAAGCTATAGCAAAATAGATATATATTTTACATACAAAACAGATATATACAGTGAGAATACTGTACATATAACCCCAGAAACCCCAAATAGCTTCCTAAAAGGGAAGAGGGGAAGGGAGAAGGGAGAAAGGACAAAAAAGGACGAAAAGGGACAGAAGTAAAACAGGTACGCGCAATCTAAAAACCCGGTAACCAGCAACCTAAAGAACCGTCAGAATCTCACCACTTCCCTTGAGAGAAGCAGGACGGCTGGACACAGCCCAGCACTCTTCCCTCACGTATGGTAGAGAACAGCAGTCACTGTAGGCCTCAGCTCCAGATAAGCAAGACCGAGACAGGGACCCACCGTTCTCGAACCTCACCGGAAAGGAAGAGCGCGAGCTCTCTTATCTATGCCTTATTTATACCTCAGGTTACGGAAAGGAATAGCATAGAACACTTCCTTGGTCACCTTCCTAGTTCCTTCCTGGTTACAAGCTGGTCTCCAGGAAGGCCTAGGGTGAAAACTATCATAGCAGTGTTAAATCCTGTAGTAATTGTCTTAAGAAATATCTACCTTGGAAAGAGAATTGACATCACATCTTCAAAAATAATGGGGTTTTTTGTGTTTTGTTGGGTTTTAGTTGGTTGTTTAGTTGGTTTTACCACACCTCAATGGGATTAATTACTTACTAAACATCAAGTTCAGGATACAAAAAACCCCCTGTTTGACTTCCTCTATTTATATGGAATATTTTAGGTATTATTAATTTATTTCCTAGTGAACAGGTAGTTCTCCTATAAGAAAAAACCTAAATAAAATTGCTGGAGTAAAATATTCAGAATCTGTGTCTGGCAGCACATAACTTGCAAGTCACTGTATATTTTTTTCCAGGGCAAGCTCAATATTATTTGTAAAGCTTATGAAAACATATAAGTAATCAAGTAAGCTTTGACTAATAGGGAAAATATTCACCAAATCAAACAAAAAACTTCTTATAACAGCCAGAAAGCTATAAAACACTCATTTGTTTTGTTTTGTTTTTGTTTTGTTTTAAAATAGTATATAACAATTCTGGGTTTAGCAAATTAACAGATCAAAGGAAAGCCTCTCTAAGTAGATAGAAATGAGTAGAAAGTGGAACAAAGAGATTGCTATTTTGTGGAGACATATCTTAGTGGAAACAAAAAGGACAGAGAGAATAAAGACTCGAAATACACGAAAGAAAGAAGTAGATATGGCAATATGTTCACTCAAGTTTGTTTGCCTTAGCTACAAGAGAATAAAGAATCAACTGAAATAAATGGTTGGCTTAATTATTCTGAGCAGTTAGCCCTCTACAAGAAGAACATAAAGTCTGGTGACTCAGGCTTTTCCACATAATTTTCTTTTTGTCTGATGTCTTTTATATTGCCAGGGGCACTCCTCAAGCTGGCTTTTTTTTTTTTTTAATGTGTAAAATAACTTAAAACCTGTGTTTACTGCAAGCCTCCATTTTTAGAAGTTACATTATTCTTTCTCAAAAAAATGACTGATACTTTGTGTTTGTTTCATTACTTTAAGTAATGTGAAAATTTTAATTAAGTATGGTATTGCAGCAATGATAGGGAGCACTAAAACACCACAGACAGATAGAAGCTAGTAAGGTTTTATGTCACTTAATTTGTAAGACAACCCAATATCTCACTGTTTTGTTAAGCAGAGAATATGTAGTTTGCTTTTATTTGAAAGCACTGTCCTAATTGGAAGGAACAGGAATTGATCAATAACAAATCCTGTTCATTTCTGTGTACCACAGTATTTACATACAGACTACTTTACAATTCAGCTCAATTTCTTGCAGGTTCGTTTGTACTAAGAAACAAAAATATGGTACGTGAAAACATCAACAAAGTTGGATTGCCTGGTAAAGGAGGAATTTCTGAGCTCAGAATTCAGTTTTTATTATCTAATCCCATTTTTGCCTTAGTTTAAATAGTGGATGCGGTAAATTATGTGATGTAATCATATAGCAAGAACAAATAGTAAGTGTTGAGTTGCTAATCATAGAGAAGCAAAACTGATGTACAGCTAACGAGATGACATAATCTCTCCTTTTGTCAGATAAACTTTAGTTATTCTGCCACTCAAGAAGATAGTGTCAGATATACAGAACCACTTTAAAGTTTCTTCTTTTGAAGATGTGGTCATTTATGAACAAAAAAAAAAGAAAATAATGAACACATACTTTATTGCACTGGGCAGGTTCTTTCCTGTGCATTGGACTTGCACTTAGTGCACTTGCCTATTCCAGAGAATTTATGCTTTATTATTTTCAACTTGTTTCCAATATGTAGTTCTCCAGAGAATGACAATGCTTCCTTTTTCCTATAGCCTATTTTTGCATAATTGCAATGAAATTATTTTTCAGACCTGCAGCAACAACAGCTGTTTTGTGATCATTCAAACCTATGCATTTTTGAAGAATATAACCGTAGCTGAGAAATTTTCTCTGGTGAGATTCAGAGCAGAGATATTGTTTTTTCCTTGGTATTTTCGTTAGCGTGCATATGTTTATCTGCATTGAAATAAGTCAGGAATAGTCATCAAATCATTAATCTGAAAAAGTTCTTTATATTTTTTAATTATGGACATTTCTTATCTATAGGTTAACTAGATAAATAGTGCATGATTAGCAGTTCAAACAATTATGGAACAAGAACCTTTCTCAAAACTTTTAATGTCCCTTTTAGTCAAAAGCAAAGAACAGTTTCATTGACATAATTTCCCATTTCTTGCTATTCTTCTGAGGAGAGGAAGTTTTGTAAAGCCGCGTGGTCGCATTTTCATTTTTTGGCACTTTATAAGTTAGAGAAAATTCTGTAAAATTAAGGAAGAGACAAACACATGATAAGGAAGATGATTGGTTTAAAAAATTAATTACCAGGAAAATAAATGTAAATGAATATCATAGATAAATACCTACCCATAAGTATTTTTCACTGAAAGTAGATATAAATGTAAAAATTGAAATAAACCAAAATGGAAGTAATTTTAGTTTGGCTAAAACTTGTCATGTGATTAGCACAGTTACAGATTATTACATTAGAGCAGAAATTTTACGGTGATAGTACTGCCAAACTCTTAATTTCTTTTGAAGAAAATACATCTGCTCATAAGTTTTCAAGACTTCTACATAAAGGTTTACTTCAATGGAAAATGAAACTTTCTGAGCTTTATAAAACCAGAAATGTTTCAGGCATCTCTTTCTTGATAATCAAAGAAATCGAGTGCACTGTGGACATGAAATGACAGATTTAAGTAGTACAATATGTTATATGGCCACAAATCAAATCTCTTGTAGATACAATCACAAAAGGCTCAAAATGAAAAAGGAATGTTGAAGATTATTATCTGCAGCCAAATTCCCAGCATTAAGAAACAGAATAGTGCTTAAAAGGTCAAACTTTGTCCCCATAAAGAAGCTTAAATATTTTAGGGAAGATAAAGTCTTGATTTGAAGAACTCATTTATGACTCATCTGATATTATTCCAGAAAGATAGTCTTCAGAAATCAAAGAGAATACATTCTTAGAACTAGAAGTTACAGCCAGAGAAATGACAAAGTCATGCACAGAAAAATCAGTGGGTAATAAATCATTTACATGTTTCTATAAAGATTTCCAGGAGCTTTAGGAGCACATTCAGAAATCAGCAACAATTTGGTTAAGAGCTTGTAGTTAATGCTTAGTTACCTGACCAGCATCTGCACATTGAAGTCTTTTATACTTTTTATATCAAGATATTTAAATTTTCATACAGGTTGTCTCAAGAGGTATGCCTTTAAATGTTCACATCTGTGTCCTTTGTTCTAGTTTCATTGCAATACAGTATCTTCCAAATTTCCTTTGTTATACTTTCCTTCTCCAAGATTCTTCTTAGTCCACTTCTAAAAGAAGTTATATATGGTGAATTTTCGTTCAGAATTACACAGAAATTGAACTAAGATGAAGATATCTCTTGTAATAGCATAAAATGCATATCACATATCTCATAAATGTACTTTTATTCATATATATTAATATATTTTTTCAATTAATTAATTTTTTTTTTTTGTACAGCACATTCAATGACACATCCTCTTCTGAACCTCTTCTGCATATAAGGACTGCCATTTGATCTTATTACAACACTCAGCGTTTGTGGGGTGTAACTGCTTTCCACTGCTGCATTTTTCAGACCATCAGTTTCAGACTCTGGTATGATGACAACTTGTCATATGGTGACAACTCCTGTAGTGCCACGGTCCGGGGGGAATAGGGAAATGGGACCACGGCACTGCAAAGAGGGTTCGGACACAGCAGAGGTCGGGAAGCAATGCCAAACTTTATTAAAGCAAACAGGGACTTAAATTGGGTAGGTTCAGGGGGTGGACTCAGGCTTAGGGAGGAGCATGGGACAGGCAGCTCAGGGAGAGTAGCGGTTGGGAGACAGGGAGAAGGTGGGTGGCAACTTTGGGTCTCTAGGGGAAAGGGCCAATGGTAGCTCTCTCTGCACTGCAGCAAACCGGGGCCAATCAGGTGCAGAGGAGCGGGAAAGCAGGGGAGGACAGGGTGACAAACAGGTTTAGGCGGGAAAGTCTGAGGGAAGAAGAGGACAATATGGAGGGTATAAAGTTTTCAACAATAAACCAGGGTATATGAAACTTCACAACAACATTAACAATGAACTGGGGTGAAACTGGGGTAAAACTGTCAAGTCCAGGAAATGTCATATCCGGTGTAAGAGTGTCCATTCTGGTATAAAAGCGTCCATTTAATTGCCATATATGTCCCTTCACGCCTTGAATCTCTCCCAGTCTGATCTCTGGTCCTCGTCTCTGTAGGGCACAGACAACACTGTTACCGGTCAGTGATGATGATGCATTTAATCTCAGCCAGACTTCCTGTTGGCCCCCGAACAATGCGGCTGCAAAATGAGGTTTACACATGCCAGTTCTACTAGGCCATAGTATTGAATATTTCTTTACTAATTTGTGGATAACACCACTGTAAAGAACATATTAGAACTACACCATGTCTTCTCTTGGGATTTGATGCTAACTGGAATGCTTGATGATCAGAAGCATACTCTGCCATAGAAATTAACATGAGAAACCTGTGTAAACACAGGTGTAAATCTCCTATCACTTTTTCTTGCCATTGCAAGTCAGCACCCGAATGTTCAGAGGTTATTTTATTAGCTTATGTATAAGTTGATTTTCTCAAGGAAACTAACCATTCAGATGTTCTGAGTAAATAACTGGACTTAAAAATGAAAGTTATGCATATGTACATCAGGATTTTATGCAGTTCTGAAGCAAATAAGTTTGGTGGTTTGGTATCTGTCCAAGCTTAAAAAAAAAAAGCTTAAGAATGTGTTGGATAGTTAATTTTAAGGGAAAGAAGTATAGATTTATTCCATACTGTATTCAAGATAAGGGAGGAAGTACAAAAGTCAGTCTCCTTTACTGTTGGAAACAATAATCTTAATCACTTCATCACTTTCAGATTTCAAAACCGACTTCTCACTGTGTTGTAAATTACTTATGAATACTAACTCAAGCAGAAAGAGTGCTAGTAAGAATCATATACTGACATTTTCCAAGCTTTATGATGTTATCAACCAGGTAAAACATGACAAAGGGCTTCTGTAGGCCAGTAAAGAAGTAAATACAACTTTTAAGGGTGCGTACTTGAGACGTAAAATGCTAGAACCTTATATCACATGGTAGGCAACCAACAGTTATGTCAGGAATTTTTAAAAAATGAATATGTAGAAGAGTAGTCACAGGTACGGTCAGCTTTCTAGATATGCAGTAAATTTTAGTAATAGTATTGAAAAACTATTACGCAAGGAGTTATCTTTTTTTTGTTTAAAAGTTTTCATATGTCCACAAATTTGGGATGCTAACATACCTTAACAAAAACATTTCCTGCCGTGACATATCTTGTCTTCCAAGTCAAATCCAAAATATTTGGTAGAAATATTTTTAAGGGTTTTTCTTTGACCTTTTCAAAGAGATTGTTTCAATATCACTAGCCAAAATGTCTTCCTATAATTAGGACGAACTAAATGAAGAAGAAAATTCTGTAAGGGAAGCCTTACATAGAAATACCCGATGTCATCACAGCCATAGGTGTTGGGGTTTTTTCCATGTGTATTCCTTCTTTTAGATACTTTTATATCTAGCACATTTATATGAATAGTTGTATATATGTAGTGTTTTCACTGACTTGCATAAGGCTACTCAAGTTAAGCATGGTTATCTGTTTATACAATAGGGTAACTCTTTTTTCCAGTGGTTGCTGTGAAGTTCTAAAATTCATAATGTACAAAATATTTACTTCTGAAATAAAAATTAAAAGGAAGTCTGACTCATTAGATCCAAGATCACTTTCCAGCAAGATATTTGAGTGACTGTGACTATGGTATGTTAGCAAGTAAAGGCAGATCTACATATTGAAACACAGTTGATAGAGACTGTATGCGTTTGGGTGGGGATGGGAGGAAGGCATGGACTTCACACCTGGGACTGAATGTTCATAAGTGATTGAAGAATATTTTTGGGCTCCTGGGCCACATTTTTTAATTTATTTTCATCTGGAACAAATCCAGTTTGTGTAGTCTGCTAGTACTCTGTGACATAAATCAAAAGCATGACAAGTGGGGATGTTTAGAAGTTTCACTTCAAAAGCACATTCTAGTGCAAATTTACAGCACTAATGTACATATACCCTGTTTCAACTTCAGAGTATGACTAAGCCCACTAAACAAATGGAACTGGGAAGGGAAGGGGGCAGGGGAAAGGATTAAAAGACATACCTACTCTGAGGATATGAAGTATCCCAATTCATTTCTGTGCAAGACACCTGCGGAGTTAGTTGTCTTGTGCAGAATTGTTAATAAATACTTAGTGTCTGTCTTCACGTGTCCCTTCTAAATGGATAATGAAAGCTGTAGATGGTCAAAACTAGAAACACTTTGCCCTAGAGCCTGTAAGTTATACCACAGTTCCAGACATTCATCCCATGAGAACAGTTTCATGTTCTTCGGATTTCAATAATTTTTGAAATATTTAAAAAAATTTGCATAAATTATTATTTCACATCATGAAGACAAATAGAAGACTTTCAGGCAAGATGGTTAATTATTGTTGAATCTTTTTCTTCAGGGTGACTTTTTCTGCAATACCTGTTTCTTTGCTTACTGCAATATTGCATTTCTTCCAACACACGATAAAAAGAGAATCTTTTATGGTTTTGTTTAGTCATGTGAAATTATTAACTGTTTTTAGTGAGGATCTGGGCTCTACCAGAAATTCTATTGGCTATTGCATGAACAGTGATTTTTCACTTTCAGTGTACTTCATGTATGTTTAACTACTTCAGGTACTTTATCAATCAGCTTCAAGAATTCAACCAGATTTTGTCTCATTGCATTTACTATGAAGACAGAAGACAGCAAGAAAATAAATGAACAAAGCACAAAATAAATAGCCACATTCCTTGAATTGCCTTTAATATCATATTAAAATTGAAAGATCATGTTTGATGCTCCTTTTACCACTTTACTTTACAGTACTTAGTATTTCCTTTGGCTATTGTGTGCCACTTCTATATGTCCGTGATGTATACTTTTGAATGTAACTATCTTCATGATATGCTAAAATTCCCAAGTAAATGGGATATCTGATTTATTGGTAGGCAAGTAAAACTTTTCTTCTTCTTCAAGTAAATGTAAAGAGAGATTTAATACCAATCGTTATTCTAAGAGAACAATCCTAATAAATTAAAATTTAAAAGGGCAGTTAGACAAGTTTTATTTCAATGCATTTGATTTTTTTGCTGAAGTTAAATGATTAATTCACTTCCAGTTACATTTTGCATAGTGAAAATATGCTCAAAAAACAACCTGTGTTTAAAGAACTGTTGGCATGGTAATTTATTCTCATTTAAAATCCAAATTATAGCTCATTAGGGATCCCATATTCTGGGGGGAATGCCCATCATTGGTTTTGTTAATGATTCTCTAATGCTGTAATTCTGTATGAGTACATGCATTAATTTACATGTAAAACTACCAGTATGATTAAACCAGATTTGCTGTAATGTCACAACCTCTAGAACTAAATTTAGATGAAGACAGAAACTGTTCTGTCTTCAGTATGTAAAAGTATTAAAATCTTAAATGACATTACTTTGAACTGAAATTCTTTTATTCAAAATCTGCTTGAAAAAACCTAAATCATCTATTACTTTGAAAACTTTCTATGGCTAATGTAATAGGTAATATATAAATTGCTGCAAAACATATTTTTCAGCTATTGATTTTAATAATTATTTACCTAAGTGAGGGGTTTTCTTTTATTTTTTTTTTTTTTTAAAAACCCTTTTTTAAGTGATTACTGAAAACAGCTGTGACTTGTGATGGTATTTTTAAGATAATTTTGTGACTCAGATTTCAGGCTGGAAAAAAACCACTGTGACTCATTTTATCTTAAGACATTATCGTTGTTAAAGTCAGTCGAGTTTTTGCATAAATGGAAATCCTCTGAAAGTGTTGATTTTGTATCTAAGTGCTAATGGAAAAAATTACTTAGACTTTTAAAAAAATCAGGAGATATGATTCTTGTGATGTTTTGTTAAAAGAAAGAGGATGCAGAACTAAATTCTGCGTTTCACCATTACTCCACTCCTTTGACACTTTCTCAGTCTTTTACAAAGAGGTTGTAAAATCCTAGTAAATTTGATTTGTTTAATTTGATGCCCAGTTTGGCGATTTCCATTTAGAGCTTTAACTTAGAAGCACACTGTGAGACAACTAACAGTGTTTGGACAATTACTGTCCTATAAAAGGGATTTTTTTGTTTTGTTTTTATGTCACACAAAGGTGAAAGACACACCATTTCACCCTAAGGTCTGTGTAATACACTATCTGACTTACAAGCAAAGGTATAGTGATTGTCACGAGATTTAATGTTAGAAAACTGTATATCACTATTAAATTAAGATTATTCTTATAGGCAGCTTCCAAATCAATTTAATTAATGCACTGGCATCAGAGTGTAATATTAGTTTAAAAAATGTTGTATGCATTTGTGAATAATGTGGCTTTTAAATATGCAGTCCCTGAGAAACCTTCTTTAGGGTGGCTGCTTCCTTCAGATATGCTTCAAATATTTTTTTTGGCTCAGGACTAAAGAGTAGGGATAAATGAAGTGGTTTTTAATGTGAATTAAATAATTTTGTTGGGTATCTTTATGTGCATAAAGCTATAGGGCTCTATCTCTATAGGACTCAAATGTTCAAAATGCGTATTTTAAAGCAATGAGCTATACACTCATCTGCAACTTGAGAATGGTACTACTCCTTCCTTCTTGTTCCCAGTAATTTTGACCTGATTCTATACTTACCAACATAGATAAGAGACAAGTAGAAGCCATCCAAAATTAGAGGTAATATTTTAAACTGGAAAGATGGAGTAGTGTCCAGTAGCTGTGAAATTAATTGAGGGAAATTAAAATTAAAATAAAGTGCAGCTTTACAATTGTGAGGGTAAGTTATCATCAGAACTCAGAGTAAATACTCTGAATAAGATAAGAAATGTTTCTAAAACTTTATGATTTTAACTAAAAATTGCTATGTTAGCCTGAGGAATATGCTGCATGAAATCCTTGGGTTTGTGTAGATCTAATTCTTAATTCTCAAGTCTCGTTTCTACATCTTAACTTTGCATGGCTACTGAATTCTTGTGATATTATAGCAACAGGTTGTGGATATTCTTTTTGGAAGCAAGAATACTACGAGTTCACAATGACAAAATGTATTCAGTAATACAATGCATTGCAAGTCTCCTTATATGTGTAATCAAAAGACAGCTTTAAGTCTGCAAACTGTAAAATTGAATGCAAAATCTAGTGTTTCAGGAAATCACAAGGATTTCCAAGGAACCTTTAGTGTAGTGTTCATTTGAATTCACAATTGAAATTCAAACGACCAATACTGAGTCATAAAAACCAACCTGCAAAGGATCATTGCTAACAGCTTTTCTTTTTCAACTGTATCTAATTCATAGAATCATAGAACATGCTGAATTGGAAGGGACCTATCAGGATTATTGAGTCCAACTCCTATATGTAGATTGGCCTACATAATACAGGAATAATAATAACTAGATATGCTGCAGTGAATTCTTACCCAAAAGTCCTCAACTTTGGGTGTTACTTTATTAAAATAGTTTAAACACAGCAAAGTCTGCCTGCCTTCAGAGCATGGGACATGGGAAAACTGTTCAGACTTTTTCAAAGGTGCAAATCTCTGAACTATCTTCTTATTTTTTAAACCTTTTGAAAGACAACTCTTTTGAACTTGTTCTTTTTACCTTAACAGATAATCATGTACCTGGCACACACAGCCTCTGACATATGCACTCACAGATGTTTTAAAACACTAAATCCTTTAGCTATGTTTCCTTTTATACATGAAGAGGTATAATTTGTGCAAATGCAATTTAATAAGCAGCCTAATTATAATTTACAAACTTAGAAATACACTAAATTTTGTTTCTGTTTCAATTAAGTAGTTGACTAATTATTCTATAAACAGAATTAGTTAACACAGAGGGAGTCAAAAATGCAAACAGGAATTAAATCATTCACTAAATGGTTCAATAAAGTGAAAGGCACTGCATGATCTCTTTTACTATTTCTATCAATATGCTCTTGTTAATGCCCTGATTCAGCAATATTTTTATTTATGTGCCTGAGCAATTCTCAGCTCCCCAAGGGCACTGCCAGCCCTGACCATCCCTCACAACCCCTGGGGCTCCCCCACCTCCCCACAGCCCAGGACCCCCAGGGCCAGCAGCCCCTGTCCCAGTGACCCCACAGCAGGGCTGGTCTCCAGTTCCCCACAGCCCTGCCCTGCCCACCCATGGGTCCACATCCGAGCCTGGTCTCAGCCTGTTCAGGGCTGCCCCCATACCCTCCTGGCTGCCCTGGTCCTGGCTGCCAGACACTGCCATGATGGGGCCAAGGGAGCCCCTGAAGGGCCAACACATGGCCCCAGGTCACTTCCAGCCTCTGCAGTGCCCTACAACATTCGGCGTGGGATGGTGGTTATCATCCAGCTGGCAAAATCACCCAGTATGTCCCCAGTGAAATTAAGCAGAGGTCTCAAATGTGAACAGCATACACAACAGGAAACAACCTGCATCATTCTGTCAAAGTGTGTCAGGCAGACAAAAGGCAGATTAGTAGAAGTCATGATCTGAATGCCTAGAGTCTTGTAGAAAGTCTGAGCTCTCATAAAACTGGAGAGCTTTGTTACAGTGATGAAATTTGGGAAAGACAACTTCTGTGATGATGTATGGGGAACTTCTCTGACATGATTTCTGAACGGGCATCAGCTTGCATCCCATTAGCTCAGAAAAAATGTAGAAAGACCATGTCTGACTGCATAATATGCCTGCATGCCTCACCTCAGCATTCAGCATGATTTTCCCCTCTTAAACTTTGAAAAGGGGTGATTCTTCCAGAACTTTGAGGTCAGTAAAGTTGGATCTCTTCCCGTACAAGTTCCCAAAAAAGACCAAAACTATTAAAAAAAAAAAAAAAAAAAAAAGGAAAAAATCCTCATAACAATACACATATCAATATATATCTGCTTTTATATAGAGAAAATTCTAGTAAAGTGTTTTAACAAAAAATGGGCTTATAGTCACCTAGCCTCTTGGACCCTATGACCTTCCAGGCTGGCACCTTGCCTCTATGCCTGGCTTCGAGGTGGTATTTCTCTTTTTCTTTACCTTCTGTGATGCATGTCTTCTGAACCTGTTTGTGGCCATCAGGTTGAGGGAGGTGATCCTCCCCTTCTACTCAGCCCTAGTGAGGCCAAATCAGGAATATTGTGTCCAGTTTTGGGCTCCTCAGAAAAGGAAAGACAAGGAGTTATTGGAGAGGGTCCAGCAGAGGACTACAAAGATTATTAGGAGTCCAGAGAATCTCTCTTATGAGGGGAGACTGAGGGAACTGTTTAGTCTAGAGAAGACTGAGGGGCGATCTCATTAATGCATATGAATATCTCAAAGGCTGGTGTCAAGAAGATGATGCCAGATTCTTTTTGGTGGTGCCCAGAGACAGGATGAGGAGCAATGGCCATAAACTAAAACAAAAGTTCCACCTCAACATGGGGAAGAAATTCTTTATATTGAGGGTGGCAGAGCACTGGAGCAGGCTGCCCAAAAAGGCTGTGGAGTCTCCCTCTCTGGAGACATTCCAAACCTACATGACCACGTTCCTGTGTAACTTGCTCTAGGTGACCCTACCTTGGCAAGGGAGTTGGACTAGATGATCTCCAGAGGTCCCTTCAGCCCTAACTATTCTGTGATTCCGTTTCTCCTGGAGGAGCCTCAGGTTGACACGGAGACACCATTTCTGCTCATCCTCAGAGACCTCTGCCAGCGCAGCCCCTCGCTTTTGAAAGGAACATAATATTGATAGAAAAATTGATTCCATTCACCTATGATGGATCTGCGTCGTTTCATCCCGTTGTCTGTTCACTCACATTTTTACACAGTATAGTCAAATTGACACATTTGCAGTCTGTAGTGCACTGTAGCGCACAGTGTACCTCATCTTTCTCCGTTATTGCAGGGTGAGGAAATGTGCCCATCTGCATCAGCTAGTTGTTTTTCAATGCTGACTTCAGGTAACTGGAGAGAATCCTTGCCTAATTTTTCCATGTGGTCATAACAAATTTATATCCAGACAGTTTTCTTCATTCCCTAGGCTACCTTGCTTCCAGAATGTCATTCCCTGATGACCAGGTAGAAAAGTTGCTACTAAAAAAGGAATTCAGATTTGAGCTAAAGTGGTACAAATATTCTAAAATGTTACTTTAAAATATAAATCCTTTTTTCCTATATTCATTCCATTTCTCATACTTTAAAAGGGGAGTACCAGCCTTGAAAATACCTTGGTCAAGACTTAAAATGTGTACACTTTCCTAATCACTTGAAGATCTACCTCTTCATATTCTGCTCCAGCATATGCCTTTGCAGAGTTGTTTCTATTAACCACATAAATATGAAATGTTTTCTTACACTGAATAATTCCGGAGTTGGCGTCCAGTAATGATATATGTTGATGCTTTTGTTGAAATCAGCAGTTAAAAAAAAATCTACTTAATTTATGGGACTATATAATTAGGTATAATAATTTGTGCCCAATAACATGCAGTCATTTTTTTTGTAGTTTTGTGACACATTGTGCACTTCCAGAAGGATTTTTTTCAATTTGTACACTGTTCACCAAATTCACTTTTCTAAGAAGGGCTTTGTAAGCTTTCTGAGTTTCGACAGATTTTTTCCATTAGGATGTGGTAAATTGTTCTGTTTGTCACTATATAAAATTCAAAGAATTGTGTCCTTTTCCCTTTTTCTATGATATGAAAGTTTACATATCATTGATACTAATCGTAGTCCTGATTTGTCTGATTATGTGACTAAGCTGAGGGGCTCTCAGCCTAAAATGTCTCAGAAAGCACAAGCTAATATTTAAGAATTTGCAAATTGGCTTATCTGTGTAGACAGATTTCATATTTTTTCATATCTTTTATTAGACGAACTACTGTCCTTAAAAAACCAGCAAACTTTAGGCACGTATCAAGGTTTAAAGAATTATTTTAATGAAGCCTGTCAATCCTTTGATAAGGATTCTTTGTATGGATATCCTAAGTATGTGCTTATAGATCTCAGGAGGGAGAAGAGGGAACTAGCGTGGGAGAAGAAATAAGTCTTAGACAGGTGCATTAGGCGCTACAATTTTCCCAAGAATTGATTTTGAGCCCTGTCATGGTTTAACCCAAGCCAGCAACCAAGTACTGCTCAGCGGCTCGCTCACTTCCCAACCAGTGGGATGGGGAAGAGAATTGGGAGAGTAAAAGCTAGAAAATTCATACATTGAGATAAAAACAGTGTAACAGGGAAAGCAAAAGCCACACATAAAAGCAAAGCAAAACAAGGAATTAATCATTGGATATTAAAACAATTGTATTTCTCCTTTTTTTTTCTACTGAATTCAGCACCATTTTGTACTTGGATCTCAAGGAATTTACAGCACTTCCTTATACAAAAGAGATTGTTAAAATAGGGATTTGGGGGTTTGGGGGGTTTGGGTTTTATGGTTTTTGTTTTGTTTGTGGGTTTTTGTTTGTTAGTTCTGGTTTGGTTTTGGGTTTTTGGTTTTGTTTTTTCCTTTCCTGGATCTAGATGTATTTTCTGGAAGTGTAAAATAATAATGCAAAGTAAGACTTCATACACCACAAGGTGCCTCAACTATTTTTATTACTTCTAATATAATTTATCTTTTCACTGAGGTTCAGAAGGTTGAGTGGTGTTAAAAATGGTTTAATAATAATTATATCCAAAGAACAAACACATTATGTTGGTATAATCCAACTTTTATCCTGGATCCCTAAGTTTTTTGCATCTATTTGCTGCACTTTTGGCCCTGTATTACACAGTTACAAATATTCACAGAAGTTGCACTTTCAAACAGGAGGTATATTCATATGAAAAAGAGAGTTTCTAGATGGACATGTTCTGGAAGCTCTCAAATTTAAAAATTCATGCATTTCAAACTAGTTTAAAACTTTCTGTTTGTCAGGTCATCTGAAAAAACCTTTTCCCCTCATTGATAAGAAACTAAGGGTTAACCAAGGTTAGATAAATAATTGTCTAGGTTAGATTTTTTTTTCTCCCAAGTGTTTCTAAACTGGGGAAAAAAAGTTTTCTAGCATTATTTTATGGAACTTTTCCACTTTTCTGCTGTTGGACCTTCTTTGTCAGCCTCAATTTTAACTGCCAACAAAATTAATTTGTCTCAGATTATAAATTTATTTGATATTTTCAGTCCTCTTAACCTTAATTAATCAATTAGTGGGATATTGTTGTGAAAGACTGCCAACATGATACTTCACTCAAATTAAATGCCAATTGTTAGTTATTTTAAAATGTCACACTACCAAAATATTACATAACTGTTTATTGTATGTAAAAATGAAAATGCTTTGGTACATGCATGTGTTCTCAAATGTAATATTAGGATAGTTTCTGGAATTCCTTGTACTATTCTATGCTGTTGAGCTTTCATAACTATCATGAGGAACTTACATGTGTAGTAATCTTCCCTCTGAAATATAACTGCCTTTTTTTGGCTGTCTGAAAGAAATTAATAAAAAAAATCTAGATCAGCTAAGACCAAATTTCTAGAATTCAATGAAGAATATATCTTCGAGATTTGTCTCACTTCTCTCTAATTTTCCAAAATTCAATAGATCTCAACAGTTAAAGTTGGTTGTATTCAAACTGTAACTGTTTAGTATTATGTAATATATAGGTTTGCATAACTTTGCCTGAACTTGAAGCCACTTATACCTGCTTTTTTGCTGTGATAATACTAAGCTTTTTATTGGATAATGGAAAGGTATTGCTGCAGGAATGAGCAAAGAAAAAAATAAAAATCAAGCTTCTTTTTAATGAGTATTATTCATTGCAGAATATTTCAATAAGCCAGTATAGCACAGTCATACTAATGTAAGCTCAGAATCTAACAAAGAAGCAAAGATAAATCTTATGGACTGTTTCCCACCAGGCAATATCTGTGTGGAGTTCCAGGTCAAATTTAAAGTAAGGTCGGATTTAACAAACGAGTAAAAGATGATCACAAGTGTGGAGGCAATCTCTTGAGATGTGAAAATTTTAAAGAAAGCTTGAGTAATACTGTTTCAGACTATTTAATTTCACAGGTTTGGAGAATGTAACTCCGATCTACCATTTTTTGGTCTATTTTGTAGAAAGTTTATCCTGCATTCATGTCTTACTACAACATTTATCACACTCATACTCATTTATGATAGATCAGAAAAAATGTAAAATCATTTTCTCAAACATCTGTGGTATAAGCACTTTCCAAAATATGGCAAAATTTTCATAGTTTTTACAGGTAGAATGTTATTAGGGACAATTCTAGTAACAGTGGAGAGGGTTTTGGGGATCAAAAAGAGCTTGTAGAAAGAGCAAAAAACTTTTGACATTCAAATTAAAACAAATATGTCTGTGGGAAAAGTCTAATGCTTTATGTGTTTAACTGAACTTCAACAGGCCTGTTCTTCGGACTTTGTATAAATGAAGGCATCTCGTTTTATTAGTCTATATTTTCTCTCCCTAAATAAACCTAGTTTTTTCTGGTTTGTATCAGTGTATATATTTTCTAATGCATGTCAGGTTCTCCGATTGTACTCTGGGGAACAGGGAAGAAAAATCTCTAAATAAGTAGTTAAATGTTATTTGTTAGTTTATACAAGCTGTTCATCAGAAATAGGGATTACAAAAACACTATTTCCTTTTTATGCTCCGAAAATTTTGTTGTTAGCTGAAATATGATAGTAATTGAATAACAGTGGCGTAAAGCATAGTTAAGGTGACACAAATTAGACAGTTAATGTGTTATTATTTAAATAAGGTGCTGTAGCTGGATCCATTTAATCTTCAGAAAAATGAAGATATCCAATTTTATTACTGCACATAAGTAATGAAAATATTAAAAAATTGTCATTGAAATCTACATGTAGCTATGGCATAGGCAAGAGAAAATTTGGCCAATAAATCACATGCTATTCAGGATCAAAATACTATTTATGAAAAATAATATACTTGTTGGTTTGTTTTGTTTGTCAAGGATCCAGTTTTCTACATATATTTTCCTTAAATCATATTCTGAAAGTTAGAAGTAGTTAAAAATGCTATACTTCAGAAAATGTGTTTCTCTAGTCATTCTAAAATTTAGCCTCTTTGAGATGATTTTAAACAGCTTAGTTAACTTTGAAGACACAGGTAATAGTTTTGTTCACAGTTCATAATTGTGGATACTGTGATATCTATGCATATAGATAATTTACCAATGCATATAAATAGAGAAAATATATTTTAGTTTTTGTTAATACCTCCATATCAGATGAACTTTATTTCTCTACTGTGCTTGTGTAATTTTCAAACAAAAGAACCAAGATAGGTTATGCAATTTAGCTAAGATTTATAAAAAAAATTCTATGAGAAAGTTAATACTGTAACTAGATTCTTTCGAGTTTATTCATCTTACCAGACACAAAAAAAGATACCAAAATGTTTACAACTCACACGTGCTGGGCTGCTCTTTCTAGTAAACCACTTGACTCTTTAACAAAATAAGCACCTATACAGAGACTCTATGTTCCTTTTCATGTGATGATTCACAGTCTTGAAAAGAGGAATTGTAAAATGAACATGCTCTCTAAAATTGTTTTCTAAAATAAAAGTCATTTCAAAGCAAAGTAAAAAAAATTCCTTCCACTCATTAATAAACTGAACTTGTACTCAATATTTAGTCAGGAAAAGTTAAATCACTGACCTGTCACTATGAGTTACTCTGTAATCCTTGTGGCAGATGTTGTCAGGGAAATGCAATCCACTATGCTCATGGAGTATGAGTTTTGAAGCCTGGACTAAGAATAAAGATCAGAAAGAGCTAATTAGAGTCACAGATACTTCCTTGAAGTCCTACACAGAGGAAAACTTGGATAATAGTCTTTCTTGCAGAGAGGGTCTTTTACTCTCATTGCCATTTTTTTCTGGGTTGTATCTTTTATAAGTAAGCTAAGGGCAATTAGTGCAATGTTCATGATAGAGGGGATTAATAATCTTTCAAAAGCAAGACTGTATTTAGAAAGAAAACACTTATAAAAATCTAATTTTTTCACCCTTCTGTAATCTTCAATATAGGTAATAGGTAGTTCAGGAAAAGAGTTCATCTAAGCTCAGATCAGTGGCTGTGAAATAAAGTTTGACCTCCAACTATTCATCGGTTGCTTTATAAAGTGATTGTATAATATAGGCCATTTGGGGGGAGGGGGGAAGGGAAAAAATCCACATAGATATTGTATAGCATTAATTATTGTAAGGGTATTCTTTATTACCTTTGAGTTTGATGAAGTTTCATGGAGACTGAGAGAAAGCAGGATTTTCTGTATACGTTTGAATAGAAAACTACCAGAGAAACCATCAATTATCATCATAGTAGAACAGTAATAGAATACCAGGTTGGAAGGAACCTCAAGCATCATTCGGTCCAATCTTTCTCATCAAAAGCATAGTCTAGACGAGATGGCCCAGCACCTTGCTCAGTTGAATCTTGGAAGTGTCTAACACTGGGGAACATACCGCTTGCATGGGTAGACTATTCCAATGGCTGATTGTTCTCACTGTGAAAAATTTTTCTCATGTCCAGTTGGAATCTCTCCAAGAGTAGTTTGTACCCATTTCTCCTTGTTTTTGTGACTCCTGATAAAAAAGAAGTCTCCATCTGCTCTGTAGCCACCTTTTAAATACTGGAATATGGTGACAAAGTCTCTGCTAAGCCTTCTTTTCTCCAAGCTGAACAACACAGTTCTCTCAGCCTTTCCTCTTATGGCAGGCTGCCCAGTCCTTTGATCATCTTTGTGGCCCCTTGGGGACCATTAGGAGTTGTTGAGATAAAAAGATAGGCTTATTGAAAGAAAATGTATGGGGTTTGCTACATAGTAGTTGGAATAAAGCAAAATGTGGTTGAGTTGATGATCTGAAAAAACTCATTAATTTGCTTATTCCAGTGATATTTTTTTCATTTCCCTCATTCCATAAAGCTGTTAGATTTTAAATGTCACTCGTTCTTCAGTTGTGGAAGTGTAATGTCATTTTAGATGTAGTATTGGATACTAGAGGCGTGATAAAATATTTATTTGAACTCAGTTGATTGAAACAACTTTTTTCATTGTGAGATAGATCATGAGAAAAGCTGCAATGCATTATAATATTTATTAACTCCTGAGAAAATTTATCTTAGACAGAAGGAGTCCTCTTATGTTTCAGAGTAAACTATATGCATACATAAGCATTACACATGAGAAGTAAAGAAGTAGTCTACAGGCTTCGGTAGTAGGTGAGATATCTTTGAGAATGAGGATTCCATTTTCCTTAATACCGATGATTTAAAACTTAAATTCTCTTTGTCTCAATAATTGCCTATAAGAAATAAGAATTTTAAAATGTACAATCTATGTGCCTCAGTCATATTTGAAACATACACTGTGCATAACTTACTTTAAAATGTTTATTCACTTACATCTTACATGCTTTAGATGGGAATATTTTTACTAATTTCATCCAAGTCCCTCAGAAAAATACCTCAGACATTCCCATGCCCCTGTGCTGCAAAACAGAGCAGGCCCAGTCACAGTTTTGTTGACTCTAATTACTCATAATGCAGGATCAAATTTTTCTGCCCTGGTCTGTAAGCAGTTTTATCCATAGTCATGCAGACAATTATGCATACTTTAATGCTACCTAATCTTTGACATAGCTCTTATCACCAGTGTTCAAGGGAAATTAATACAAATACTCATCAGGATACAGAAGAACTGTTAGCATGTAAAAAGATTTACAGACTAGCTTACAAAAAAATATATTAACTTAATTAAAAAATGCAGTGTGTAAAATGATGTGATTACTTTCTACAGTACCATCAAGAGGGTGAGCACTGGAGAAGAAAAATTATTTAACATATTACTAAAAAATGTTTTTGAATGCTTTGTAAATCTATATTTTTCATTATTGTCTTTTTGAGTGCTTGAAAATGTGATGTTGGCAAATGTTGTAAATGTTGTTGACAAAAGCACAAAAGAAGTTTGCTGCCTTTAACTTCTGTTACTATGAACTAGACAGAATGAAACACAACAGAAATCAGGGATCCCTACAGAATGCATACAATAATGTTATTGTTTACTTTCTTAATGTTATTAATCTACAATCTGTAGAAAATTTGTGCATGAAGCAGAAAATTCATGTGTAAAGTTGTGGAGTTTTCTGTAATACAAGAAACAGAGCTTTCTTGATTTTTGGCTTTCATGACAACACCTACTTTAAGGATTAGCTACCAGCAGTATTCAACTTTAAGCAGCTACCAGAATTATTCATTAAAATAATACAGTCTGACAGAACTTGAGGAACAATGTGTCTTGCATGACTATGTATTTTATATTATCATTGAACTACTGCTCAATTTTTCTATCATATAGTTATCTTGGAGCTACTGTCGATTCTTTCAAAATGCATTCATGCAAAAAAAATAAGAACAAACAGCTCAAATAATGAAAGACCACTGAAATAAAAAATGTGTCTAGTTCTTCACTGAGAGCCTTTTTACATAAAGTATCTTATATGAAACATATTGCTCTGTAAAATTGTTGTTTTGCAATGTTCATTTTCTCTTCAATGTCTGTTGGACATGTAATGTGAAAGTGACTTCACTGAATGCCAATTAAGTAGTAATTGTTTTCCATTCTGATAAAGACTAATAAAAATCAGGTCCCATTCTGCTAGTCATAAAAATATAGAAGCAGAAGATTCAGATTCTGGCCCCAAAAAGCTTCACTTCAAAATAAATAAGGCACAAATAATATGACAAAAGGCAGTTCCTAGAATAAGGATCATCAGTTAAGTGCTTTAGAGTTCAGAGTTAGTAATAAAGAAATCATCTAAGAAGGGGAAAAGAAAGAAAATAAGGAGTAAAACTCCACAGTTCTCCATAGAGGGCATTTAAACTATTATCCATTAGTGCATGACAGTAATCTGGGTTAGAGAGATAGAAAGTTTGATGAATGAATGCCTGCTCATACTTGCTTGAGTCTTCTGTCTCCTGTTGGAAGTAATTTCTGGCTTCTTCTGACTGCATTTCTATTTTCAATCTTCACACCAGTATATGGAGAGGGATGTCCTGGTACTAAAATTTTCCCTACATTATATAGGAGGTGTTACATCTGAATAGGTCTGTTATTCATTATTGATGCTGGACATACAAGAGATATGAAAAACATTATGTTTAAAACCCTAGCTAAGAGGGTAAGAGTTCAAAATGGGCTATTAATAAGTGAAGAAATCAAAAAATAAAACAGGAAATCAAAAATTAAAATGGGAAATCAGCAAACAAACTGATTAAGAAATCAAGCAAGCATTGAAGGCTTGAAGGCTTAAAATTTGTATCAAGAGAAATAATGGCTAGTATTGCTGCATCAGAAGGTAGCCATTTGGAAGCATGTTTAGTGATGTCCCAACAAAGTCGATTACAACCATTTTAATGGCTCTAATTACAAGGACAAAACTTTAACCTGAGTTCAGTCAGTCTGTATGAGCACTTCCTAGTGCCAAAGCTGCATCTTGTCAGCTGTGTTCTCATTCGGTTAGCTCAAATTCTTGTTTCCATTCAGTGTTTTTTTCTTTGCCATGGTACATTTCAGAAAATTTATTAAAGGACTTGAAGAAATGTAAACAAATGCATTTATTTTAAACATAGAAATAAAAAGAAACAAGCCATTAGAATCAAGTTATATGTTTATTACAATTGTCCATTGAGTTTGTCATTCTTCTAGATGCAAAGATGAAATGACACACGGCCACTTCAGAGACTTGAGGAAAGGTTGAATGCTAGAGATATTGCAGACAGTGCTAGAGGAAAACAAAGTTAAGGCAGGGAAGATTGAGTGGTATAGGAAGACACACAACATGAAGAATGATGCAGGCAAAAGCTAAGACTTAGAAATCACTTCCATAAGAAGAATAGCTCAGTGGCAGTGAAGTAGAACTTACTGGATAAATAGAAAAGTAGCCATTTAATATTTAGTGGTTCTGATCAGTAATGGTTTTGGCAAATAGAAAAGTACAAATGATGCAAATACCAAACAAGTTGGGGTTTTCATTTTATACTGAAACTTTATATCCTTAATTCTTTCACATTTTTAGAAGTCTTCTATAGGTAGGAAATAAGATGGCATCTTAGAGAAGATACAGAAAGGAAGTGGCTGATACACTGATGCTGGCATGTATGTGACCAGTTCCAAAACAAATTCATTGACAGGGAGAAGATTAAAAGGAAAGTCTTTTTGTTATCAAACGTTAGGATAAACTGCTTATGTGAAACTCTTTTAAATAACAGAACCTTCACAGATGCTTAAATTGACTAGTGAAGGAGACATGAGAAATATAGAACTGCTTAAGGAATAAATTTCTACGAGAAATTCAGACGCTTTACAAATATCCATTAAATGTACCAAGTTTTTTAGGAAATCATGCCTAGATTCTTGTCTAAAACTGGAGATATGAAGATAGAATTGACACAGTTACGTTGTTAGGTTATTACAGAATTAAATCATGTACTAATATAAAGAACTATTTACTTTTTGAAAATATTAAGCTTGTTTCTCCAGATGACTTTATTGCACCTTAAATATCCCTCTAATTATGGAGTGAACTTCAGGATTCATCTAACACCAAAAATGAAATTTTTTCTTTTGAACAGTTTCTGTAACAAATTATCAAGTCAACAGGGTGATGAAGGCGCTGTCACAATCTTATTGTGACAATGAGGTCCATCATCTAGTTGTGGCATCATTAGTCATTGCTAGAGTTGCATAATTGTTGGATTCCAAAATATGATATCTGCAGAGAGAGATTTGAGTGGTGCCTACAGAAAGCCATGGGCTATGAAAATTGGGGAAAAAGTCTCAATGTAAGAAGCAAACAAGATACCATCGGTGTGACATGCCCTGCCCAAGCCAAGAGTGTCCCACCCTGAGCTCATCAGCCCTTACAGGAGACCTATTATACCTTCTCTGTCCCTTTGTGTTCCCTGAATCCTTACATTTTGTAGACCTGATAATCTCTTCCCCCCTGTAAAATCTCCTGAGATAAAATGGGTTTTTCCTCATGAGGTAATTCCTAAGACCCCAAGATTTGTCAAACTGGGTTTTTCCCTATTACTTCATCCTTGTGAAATCCCCCAATTTTAATAGAATGCTTATGCAAACCCCCCAATGAATATGTAAACCCCCTGTCAAATATGTAAACCATAAACCCTTTAAATATGAACTTGTAAGTCCAATAAAGCATTCCAGTTTTTTTGCCTCCGCTGGGATTGTTGTAGACATTGACTCACTACATGTAACAGTAATAAGCAGTGAGGCACCTTGTCTCATTGTTAATAGTGCTGCTGGAGGTCTGGCCTGCACATTGAGGCAAAGATTAAAAGATGGGATCCTATACCAATGTCTGAGAGAGTGGGGAGATGGAGGCTGCTGTTGTCTGGGGTAGCCTGTCTGTTGACAGTGTCTGGTTATGAACATCTTCGGGGCCATGATGATTGTAAAAAAGTTTTCTTAGAGCCTTTAGAAGTCTTATGTTTTCAGATGACATGGCAGGGCAGAACAGTCATAGCACAGCAGCAGGACAGAGGAAGAGACTTTGGGTAGTTACTTGATATTTATGCCTGCCTGTTGCTCATCCCAGAAGTTCTCCATAAGAATGAACTCTGCTTTGGACCACTATAGTTTTGTTAAATCCAAATGCATTTTTTTCAGGTTAACTTAGTAATACAGCAAGAATGTCAAACTCTGCCTTCAAATCCATTCAGAGGGTTGCTAACAGTCCTAACCTTATGTACTCATTCAAATTTTAGTTTGCCCAAACTGCCAGTGGGAACTCAACTCACCTATGTGCATAAATCCATGGAACAGGTAGATTTTGCTTTTTGAGTCATGCACTGGTATTGCTTTGGGCCTTAATTCAGTACTGATGGTCTTTCCCTTTCCTCTGCTAATATTCTGTAGCTCAAGAGACAATTTTATGTCTATACACTAATTTCTCTAATTTCACTTAATTTCTCTTCAGTGCCTATTTCTTGGCATGATCTTTGAAAGCAGAGAGCACCTTTAGCCATGGTTTCACTTGGATATTGGAATGCTACTGCAGAAAATTTTGTGGTTTTTTTTTTGCTTTACAAAAAAGCAAAACACAGAAAGGTTTGGTAAAACCCACAGAAATATAAAAAAATACTGCAGCAACTAATGTTCAGGAGAAGACACACAAATTAAATATATATCTAGAAATCCATTAACACAAAAAGATGCTTAAAGGTAACAGAAAAAGTCCCTATTATGGCTTTAATTAGGGACATAAATCAGGTTAACATATGGAGTAAAAAAAAATAAAACAGAACATAAGTATGATATGATAAAATATATAAACAACATAGAAAAACATTTTCGTTAGGCCATAATAGATATGGAGAATTCACACACCACACTGATGAAATGTTTTTATTTATTGAAAACATGTAATTCATGATAAAACCATGAATTTTTATGGTAATTTCATATTTATGGTAATAACTGAAATATAAATATAGCACTGCACACGCATTGTCTGGTATAACATACTGCATTTACTGTATAAATTTTGGAAGCTAAAGTTATGGATGTGGAAAAGCCTGTGATATTTTGCTGGCTTGTTTGGTTATAAATTCAGTGGTAGTATCTATTTTGAAGAAAAGTCTTCTTCAGAACAAGTAACAGACTATAGATTTCAACCATTATGTGCCTGACGTTCAGAAATAACTTCAACAATTTCCAGAAAATATTTCTTTGAGTGGCAAATTCTGTTTGTTAAAAAATATGTAGGTAGTACCTATGCTGGATTGTTGCCCAATGTTTTGCTTTCCAATAGTGTCATGGGATCTGAACTGACTAGCCTGTAGGCTGATCCATTCTTGGGAACAATAAAAACAGGCTTATCCAATGGGTTGGGGAAATAAGGTTTCAGCTCTGAAGGAAAATAAATTCTTCAGTCATGGTCTACTGATACTGACTTTTTTTTAACATTCTAGAGAAAAATAACAAGGAAGTTGCCTTCTTTCATGGATGATTAACACAGTGAAATTAGCAGATACAGATCATGTTTGTTCTTCTAAAACCCACATAGAGAAGTGTAGGAGCCTGGGATCCTCTGAAATGTCAGTCCTACTATACCTCACTTTCTCGGTAAAGACAGGAAGTTTGGGACACACAAAGGATGCACAACTGTTGTGATGAGAAAGAAAACATGGGAAAAAAAGATACTATGCAGTTAGCAGACTATTTCTTGCTCTAAAAGCTTTATGTGGCAGGAGAGACCTTTGAGTATTTGGAGCTATTGTTTCAGGCATGAATTTTTATCCACAGTCGGAAAAGCAAAGCAATATTTTTTTCATCTATAGTAAATAAAAAGCCAAAATAAATGAGAATCCTCTTACCCTCATCTATTCTTTTTAGCATTTCTACATCTTTGATGCGAATTATCTGACCACTTTGGTACGGGTGTCCTGAGTCTTACTCCCGGCCTTGCACAGGACAGCCCAGCAACCCCACCACGGGCCTGAGAGCGTTGTCCAAACGCTCCTTGAGCTCTGGCAGCCTTGGGGCCAAGACCACTGCTCTGGGGAGCCTGTTCCAGTGGCCGACCACCCTCCGGGGGAAGAAGCTTTTCCTAATATCCAACCTAACCCTCCCCCGACACAGCTCCAGCCGTTCCCTGGGGTCCTGTCCCTGGTCACACGCAGCAGAAATCGCTGCTGCCCCTCGGCAGGAAGCTGCAGCCCCCCATGAGATCTCAGCTCAGCCTCCTCCAGGCTGAACAAAGCCAGCGACAACAGACCTCAAGCGCAAGGTCCTGCACCCGGGTCAGCCCTTGGCTGCTGGCACAGCCCTGGCACAGCATCAACTTGCAAATTTTGCAACACAACAGGGAGGACCAAGAAGGCTTGGATAGGAGAGACTATTTACGAGGGACTGCAGTGACAGAACAAGGTGGAACGGCTTCACACTGGCAGAGGGCACGATTAGATGGGATTCTGGAAAAAAATTCTTCTCTGTGAGCGTGGTGAGGACCTGGCACAGGTCGTCCAGAGAAGCCGTGGCTGCCCCGTCCCTGGAAGTGTTCGAGGCCGGCTCGGGCGGGGCTTGGAGCAACCTTGTCTAGATGAGCTTTAAGGCCCCTTCCGACACAAACTCTTCTAGGAGTCTAGGAGTCTCGAAAAACAGGGGGCACCTGCAGAAAGCAGGAGGGGAATAAAAACCTTGGCCATTCAAAGTCAAATTCTTGTTGCAGAAGGTCATCACCTCATTCCGGGGACTAATCTCATGACTTCTCACCACTGGAAGTTAACATCGCTGGAAGCCATCTACATTGATACAAAACCACACAATGCACCCCAAACTGCCCGATGGAAGGATCCTGGAGCAGGCTCACCATCCTGGAGGCAGGGATAGGGCAGTTTCTCTGCCTCTGCCGTAAACCTGGCTGTTCTGGCCTTACACTGGAGAGTCTTTTTCTGCTCTCCATTCCATGGGAAGACAAGAGCGTGGACAACAAGAAGGGGGTTCTGTCAGGTGGCAGTCAAAGGCGCTTTAGGTGTGTGCTGCGATGTGCTGCGGTTGGAGATTTGGTCTAGGAAAGGGGGTTCTTGGGGAGTGCTCAGCATCTGGCTCCTCACGTGGAATCTTGAGGTTCAAAGCGGGCAAGGCCACATCCAAGACAGCTTCTGCCCACTTGAGCCGCTGAACTGGTGAAGTTCTCCTGGCAGTTCTGGGCATAGTGATTGCATGTGTGTCAGTTGGCTGTTTTGGAGAAAACCTGGGCATTGAAAGAAACAGGGACAGGACCAGATTGAAAACTGTGAAACTGTTGCAGAAAGTGAGGCTGGGCAGCAAGAGCCCAACCATAAAAATGAGGGTGTTTCCCATTCCCTGGCATTCAGAGAAGGGCAAAGGGAAACAAGGAGCTCGGCCCATCAAGAAAGACTAGCTGGGCGGTGCTTTAGGAGACAGGGTGTGCAGCAAATCAGGTTGTGGGGTTAGAGCAGCGAGTGAGGGGAAAAAAGGACGTCAGACACGAAGGAAGAAGATCCCTGAAGAGGCTCAAGTCAGCTCTCCTGAGGTGCGTGTTCTGATCTTCCATGCTGCCCTGCTTCCTCCTCCCCCAGTCCTCAGCTCCACTCTTAGGAAGAAGAAAGTGTGCTTGCAAAGTTTGTAGGGCAGTCGCAGTTTGCAGTAAGAAGCAGTAAGTTACTGGTGGTTCAATTGTTGGCTACCAAGTGGTGCCCTTTGCCCAGAGACAGGGGGACCGATCAGCAGCAGAGAAGGTCTCGGGTGGCCACGTCCTCCGTTTTGAAGTGTGCTGTGGCCTCCATTTTGAAAAGCACCAGTGACCTTCCCAGCCCCCTCCGAGGGACATAATGGGGGACAGAGAGCAGGCGTGTCGGGAAGCCTGTAACCCCGGCGTATGTCAGCCGGTGGAGAAACGCTGGGGAGGGAGCAGCGCTCCGGGCAAAGGGGATAAAAGGGGGCTGCGACCTCCACTGACTTGAGAGGCCTCACTGAGGTTTGTTCAGTGAACTCTCCCTTTCATTGGAATAAAAGTTTATCCTTCTTAGTTAGCTCCTCTGTCTCCTGGTATTTATGTGTTTCCCAATACCTGGAATTTCAGAAGACCACAGTCCCATGGTCTCGACAGCCAAGGCTGTCCCTTACCCTCCCATCTCCAACAAGGCCTTTCCTGTGTGTTAGTATGAGGTGGAGCAGCACAGCATTGCTTGTGAGAGGCATCACCCCCTTGGGTCGGGAAGCTGTCGCCACTGCTTTCTGGGAACCTCTGGGACTCTTTGTGCTTGGCTGTGTTGCTTTTCCAGCTGCTCTCAGGGTAGTTGAATGCCCCACGAGAGCCAGGCACTGTGACTGGGAGGCAGCTTCAAGCTGCCCGTGGAGCTCTCATCCCCATCCTGCTGCTGCTCAGGAGGCCTGCGGTGTCCCCGCAGTGCCCTCCGCAGTGTCCCCATCCCCGGCCTGCCTTTTGATCCTGACCCACCAACCGCCGATTGGCTCGCCATCCACCCCTCGACAGAGCTCCATACATTCCAAGTGCTGCCTCCCAGAGATCTACGGATGTCGTCTCCCTACACCTCTGTGAGGCCCTGCATTAGGGTTCCCAGCACATTCTTCCCTCTCCCTTACCGCCCCTGCCCAATGCAGCCCCGGGGCAGCCTGGGGGAGCTCTGTCTGGGGCTGCAGTGGGATGACTGGGGACATGCTGAGGTCACTGGGAGCAGCGGGAGCAGCCTTCTAAAGCCCCAGAGTGGGAGGACAGTGCCCAGGCTGTGCTGAGGGCTGTTTTCGGTGTGGGGTCGTGTGCGTGAGTCCTGCACGGACCCCTCTGTCCTGGCTCCCACGCCAAAGGGCTGCTTCGCCAGGGGAAGGGGACCTTCCATGAATGCCTGCACCTCCGGCACTGACTCAGGCCTGGAGTGCCCTTTGGGTGCCCTTGGAGCCCTTTCAGCCTTGGTGGATCTGCTTGGGACCATTTCCCGCTGCCGCCCTGCACTCCCTCCCCATTCCATGCAGACACAGACAGCTTATGCAATAAAATCTTTTAATTGATAACCACAAGAAAACGGTCATCAATATCTACATCAACAACCTCCCTCCCTCAGATTGGGATAGATCCCCAAACGATCTATCCCTCCCCCTGGGACAGATCCCCAAACGATCTGTCCCCCCCGGGACAGATCCCCAAACGATCTATCCCTCCCCCTGGGACAGATCCCCAAACGATCTATCCCTCCCCCTGGGACAGATCCCCAAACGATCTGTCCCTCCCCCTGGGACAGATCCCCAAACGATCTGTCCCTCCCCCTGGGACAGATCCCCAAACGATCTGTCCCTCCCCCTGGGACAGATCCCCAAACGATCTGTCCCTCCCCCTGGGACAGATCCCCAAACGATCTGTCCCTCAACAACTTTCTGCCCCAGCCCGGGCTGCGGGAGCCTTGCACTTGCTCCCAGTGCTTGGCTCAGAGCCCCTCTTCCTCTTCGTGCCCCGCCTTTTCAGAGCGATGTTGCTTGGTGACATGCTGCTCTGAGGCGGTGGCAGGTTCGTGCCCGCACCCTGCTGAGGGTCCTGAGGCTTGGTGCCGCCCGCCTTGCAGTGTCCCGTGCTCAGGACGGCTCTGGAAGGCTTGGGGACACTGCGGTGAGTGGGCGGCATCTTCTTGGGCGGGCAGAGCGAGGCGTTCTTGGGCTGGGGGCTGGTGCCACTGGTGCCAGCATGGTCCGTGGGCATGGGGACGCTGCTGCGACCATCCTGGCTGGTGCCCACGGCTCCCTGGGAGCAATCCAAGTGGCTCCGAGTCCCTTCCAGCAGGACCTTGCCAGGCAGCACAGGCTCGCTGGCTGGAGTCACCCCAGGGGCCCCGATGGCTTGGCCGTGGAGTGGGCCTGGGTGGCTGGCAGTGCTGTGACTGGGCAGGGAGATGTCACCCCTCGGGAAGGTGTCCTCATCCATGGGGACATCGCTGCTCAGCGAGATGTCACAGCTCGCAACGTGATCACTGCCTGGGCGGGAGCCACCATCCATGGGGTCGTCAGTGGCCAGCGAGAGGTCACGGCCTGACGGGCTGTCCTCGTCCATGCTGACATCGCTGGCCAAGGAGAGGTCACGGCCTGACGGGCTGTCCTCATCCATGGTGACATCGCTGGCCAAGGAGAGGTCACGGCCTGACGGGCTGTCCTCATCCATGCTGACGTCGCTGGCCAAGGAGAGGTCACGGCCTGACGGGCTGTCCTCGTCCATGCTGACGTCACTGGCCAGACTGATGTCAAGACCTGGGGTGGTGTCCACATCCATGGGGATGCTGGTGTCTGGAGGGCTACCACTGCCCAGGAGCGTCCCTGAGGGGTTGGCTGAGCCGTGCTGCGTGTCCCGCACTGGTGGGACTGGGGCCAGGGGCTTCCTGCGGCCCCGGGCCCCCCCCAGGGCATTGCCTGATGGAGGAGCAATGCCATGGCTGCTTGCCAAGGGGGCTGGTGGAGGCAGCTGAGTCCGTGTCCCTGCCGAGCAGAAGATACGGGTGGGGGTTGGAGCAGTCACTGCCCGGAGCCATTGGCACACGTGCACAGGGGAGAAGGCAGACTGGGGGGGAGGCTCGGGGCTGGGAGAGTCTCCTGGGGCACCCGCTGAGCCGGCCCGGAACACAGACTGAGTGGGAGCTTGAGTGAGGGACCATCCCTGCGGGGTGAGCTGCTGTGCCACAGCCATGGGGTTGCACAGGGGACGGCAAAATGGCAGCGACGGCCCCAAGATCCTCTAAACCATCTTGCCTGAACAGAGGTGGCCCAGGCAATGCCAGGGCTGCTTGCCGTGCCGTGCTGAGCCAAGGTGCCCCAGCTGGCAGGGGGACAGGGGTGCTGTGGCTGCTGGAGGTGCTGGCAGGGCTGGAGGAGCCAGGGCAGGCCTGGAGGCTGGAGGGGCTGGGGGGCAGGGAATGCCGAGGGGCCAAGGCACATGGGACTGCCATACCTGCTGCTGGGGCAGAGGGAGCTGGCAAGGGCTGCTGCTTCTGCCCAGGCTGTTGGCCGAGGTTGGCTGATCCTGCGAGAAAGAGCAAACGCTGGAGGTCACATGCCAGTCGGGGGGTGTCGGGCGCTCAGAGGACTGAGGAGGAGGAGAGGAAGGGGCAGGGGAGCAAGGGCTGTAACTGTCCCCGCCGTGCGTCCTGGGGCTTTCGGGCTCAGGGTCTGTCCTCACCTGTGGGGCAGGAGGTTCCGCGAGAGACCAATGGCTGCAGGAGCTGGGCTATGGCTGAGCTCCAGCTCACACAACGCTGCCACAGAGCTGACAGGGCCATGCTCAGTCAGCTTCGGCGGCCGCTCCGGTCTGTTGACGGGACCCAGGTCTGGATGCTCCTCTTGGAGCGTCTCCAGGGACGGAATGTTGGGGCTCCCATTGTCATGTCAGAGAGGCAGCAACAATGTCATAGAGGTAGCAACAATGTCATAGAGGTAGCAACAATGTCATAGAGGCAGCAACAATGTCATAGAGGCAGCTTCCCTTGTTCTGCCCCACCCCCAACAGCTTTGCCAGCTCTTCATGGGGAGACAAAGGGTTAACCAAAGAGTTAGAATCACAGAATATCCTGAGCTGGAAGGGACCCACAAGGATCATCCAGTCCAACTCCCGGCCTTGCACAGGACAGCCCAGCAACCCCACCACGGGCCTGAGAGCGTTGTCCAAACGCTCCTTGAGCTCTGGCAGCCTTGGGGCCAAGACCACTGCCCTGGGGAGCCTGTTCCAGTGGCCGACCACCCTCCGGGGGAAGAAGCTTTTCCTAGTATCCAACCTAACCCTCCCCCGACACAGCTCCAGCCGTTCCCTGGGGTCCTGTCCCTGGTCACACACAGCAGAAATCGCTGCTGCCCCTCGGCAGGAAGCTGCAGCCCCCCATGAGATCTCAGCTCAGCCTCCTCCAGGCTGAACAAAGCCAGCGACAACAGACCTCAAGCGCAAGGTCCTGCACCTGGGTCAGCCCTTGGCTGCTGGCACAGCCCTGGCACAGCATCAACTTGCAAATTTTGCAACACAACAGGGAGGACCAAGAAGGCTTGGATAGGAGAGACTATTTACGAGGGACTGCAGTGACAGAACAAGGTGGAACGGCTTCACACTGGCAGAGGGCACGATTAGATGGGATTCTGGAAAAAAATTCTTCTCTGTGAGCGTGGTGAGGACCTGGCACAGGTCGTCCAGAGAAGCCGTGGCTGCCCCGTCCCTGGAAGTGTTCAAGGCCGGCTCGGGCGGGGCTTGGAGCAACCTTGTCTAGATGAGCTTTAAGGCCCCTTCCGACACAAACTCTTCTAGGAGTCTAGGAGTCTCGAAAAACAGGGGGCACCTGCAGAAAGCAGGAGGGGAATAAAAACCTTGGCCATTCAAAGTCAAATTCTTGTTGCAGAAGGTCATCACCTCATTCCGGGGACTAATCTCATGACTTCTCACCACTGGAAGTTAACATCGCTGGAAGCCATCTACATTGATACAAAACCACACAATGCACCCCAAACTGCCCGATGGAAGGATCCTGGAGCAGGCTCACCATCCTGGAGGCAGGGATAGGGCAGTTTCTCTGCCTCTGCCGTAAACCTGGCTGTTCTGGCCTTACACTGGAGAGTCTTTTTCTGCTCTCCATTCCATGGGAAGACAAGAGCGTGGACAACAAGAAGGGGGTTCTGTCAGGTGGCAGTCAAAGGCGCTTTAGGTGTGTGCTGCGATGTGCTGCGGTTGGAGATTTGGTCTAGGAAAGGGGGTTCTTGGGGAGTGCTCAGCATCTGGCTCCTCACGTGGAATCTTGAGGTTCAAAGCGGGCAAGGCCACATCCAAGACAGCTTCTGCCCACTTGAGCCGCTGAAGTGGTGGAGTTCTCCTGGCAGTTCTGGGCATAGTGATTGCATGTGTGTCAGTTGGCTGTTTTGGAGAAAACCTGGGCATTGAAAGAAACAGGGACAGGACCAGATTGAAAACTGTGAAACTGTTGCAGAAAGTGAGGCTGGGCAGCAAGAGCCCAACCATAAAAATGAGGGTGTTTCCCATTCCCTGGCATTCAGAGAAGGGCAAAGGGAAACAAGGAGCTCGGCCCATCAAGAAAGACTAGCTGGGCGGTGCTTTAGGAGACAGGGTGTGCAGCAAATCAGGTTGTGGGGTTAGAGCAGCGAGTGAGGGGAAAAAAGGACGTCAGACACGAAGGAAGAAGATCCCTGAAGAGGCTCAAGTCAGCTCTCCTGAGGTGCGTGTTCTGATCTTCCATGCTGCCCTGCTTCCTCCTCCCCCAGTCCTCAGCTCCACTCTTAGGAAGAAGAAAGTGTGCTTGCAAAGTTTGTAGGGCAGTCGCAGTTTGCAGTAAGAAGCAGTAAGTTACTGGTGGTTCAATTGTTGGCTACCAAGTGGTGCCCTTTGCCCAGAGACAGGGGGACCGATCAGCAGCAGAGAAGGTCTCGGGTGGCCACGTCCTCCGTTTTGAAGTGTGCTGTGGCCTCCATTTTGAAAAGCACCAGTGACCTTCCCAGCCCCCTCCGAGGGACATAATGGGGGACAGAGAGCAGGCGTGTCGGGAAGCCTGTAACCCCGGCGTATGTCAGCCGGTGGAGAAACGCTGGGGAGGGAGCAGCGCTCCGGGCAAAGGGGATAAAAGGGGGCTGCGACCTCCACTGACTTGAGAGGCCTCACTGAGGTTTGTTCAGTGAACTCTCCCTTTCATTGGAATAAAAGTTTATCCTTCTTAGTTAGCTCCTCTGTCTCCTGGTATTTATGTGTTTCCCAATACCTGGAATTTCAGAAGACCACAGTCCCATGGTCTCGACAGCCAAGGCTGTCCCTTACCCTCCCATCTCCAACAAGGCCTTTCCTGTGTGTTAGTATGAGGTGGAGCAGCACAGCATTGCTTGTGAGAGGCATCACCCCCTTGGGTCGGGAAGCTGTCGCCACTGCTTTCTGGGAACCTCTGGGACTCTTTGTGCTTGGCTGTGTTGCTTTTCCAGTTGCTCTCAGGGTAGTTGAATGCCCCACGAGAGCCAGGCACTGTGACTGGGAGGCAGCTTCAAGCTGCCCGTGGAGCTCTCATCCCCATCCTGCTGCTGCTCAGGAGGCCTGCGGTGTCCCCGCAGTGCCCTCCGCAGTGTCCCCATCCCCGGCCTGCCTTTTGATCCTGACCCACCAACCGCCGATTGGCTCGCCATCCACCCCTCGACAGAGCTCCATACATTCCAAGTGCTGCCTCCCAGAGATCTACGGATGTCGTCTCCCTGCACCTCTGTGAGGCCCTGCATTAGGGTTCCCAGCACATTCTTCCCTCTCCCTTACCGCCCCTGCCCAATGCAGCCCCGGGGCAGCCTGGGGGAGCTCTGTCTGGGGCTGCAGTGGGATGACTGGGGACATGCTGAGGTCACTGGGAGCAGCGGGAGCAGCCTTCTAAAGCCCCAGAGTGGGAGGACAGTGCCCAGGCTGTGCTGAGGGCTGTTTTCGGTGTGGGGTCGTGTGCGTGAGTCCTGCACGGACCCCTCTGTCCTGGCTCCCACGCCAAAGGGCTGCTTCGCCAGGGGAAGGGGACCTTCCATGAATGCCTGCACCTCCGGCACTGACTCAGGCCTGGAGTGCCCTTTGGGTGCCCTTGGAGCCCTTTCAGCCTTGGTGGATCTGCTTGGGACCATTTCCCGCTGCCGCCCTGCACTCCCTCCCCATTCCATGCAGACACAGACAGCTTATGCAATAAAATCTTTTAATTGATAACCACAAGAAAACGGTCATCAATATCTACATCAACACCCTCCCTCCCTCAGATTGGGATAGATCCCCAAACGATCTATCCCTCCCCCTGGGACAGATCCCCAAACGATCTGTCCCCCCCCGGGACAGATCCCCAAACGATCTATCCCTCCCCCTGGGACAGATCCCCAAACGATCTATCCCTCCCCCTGGGACAGATCCCCAAACGATCTGTCCCTCCCGCTGGGACAGATCCCCAAACGATCTGTCCCTCCCCCTGGGACAGATCCCCAAACGATCTGTCCCTCAACAATTTTCTGCCCCAGCCCGGGCTGCGGGAGCCTTGCACTTGCTCCCAGTGCTTGGCTCAGAGCCCCTCTTCCTCTTCGTGCCCCGCCTTTTCAGAGCGATGTTGCTTGGTGACATGCTGCTCTGAGGCGGTGGCAGGTTCGTGCCCGCACCCTGCTGAGGGTCCTGAGGCTTGGTGCCGCCCGCCTTGCAGTGTCCCGTGCTCAGGACGGCTCTGGAAGGCTTGGGGACACTGCGGTGAGTGGGCGGCATCTTCTTGGGCGGGCAGAGCGAGGCGTTCTTGGGCTGGGGGCTGGTGCCACTGGTGCCACAATGGTCCGTGGGCATGGGGACGCTGCTGCGACCATCCTGGCTGGTGCCCACGGCTCCCTGGGAGCAATCCAAGTGGCTCCGAGTCCCTTCCAGCAGGACCTTGCCAGGCAGCACAGGCTCGCTGGCTGGAGTCACCCCAGGGGCCCCGATGGCTTGGCCGTGGAGTGGGCCTGGGTGGCTGGCAGTGCTGTGACTGGGCAGGGAGATGTCACCCCTCGGGAAGGTGTCCTCATCCATGGGGACATCGCTGCTCAGCGAGATGTCACAGCTCGCAACGTGATCACTGCCTGGGCGGGAGCCACCATCCATGGGGTCGTCAGTGGCCAGCGAGAGGTCACGGCCTGACGGGCTGTCCTCGTCCATGCTGACATCGCTGGCCAAGGAGAGGTCACGGCCTGACGGGCTGTCCTCATCCATGGTGACATCGCTGGCCAAGGAGAGGTCACGGCCTGACGGGCTGTCCTCATCCATGCTGACGTCGCTGGCCAAGGAGAGGTCACGGCCTGATGGGCTGTCCTCGTCCATGCTGACGTCACTGGCCAGACTGATGTCAAGACCTGGGGTGGTGTCCACATCCATGGGGACGCTGGTGTCTGGAGGGCTGCCACTGCCCAGGAGCGTCCCTGAGGGGTTGGCTGAGCCGTGCTGCGTGTCCCGCACTGGTGGGACTGGGGCCAGGGGCTTCCTGCGGCCCCGGGCCCCCCCCAGGGCATTGCCTGATGGAGGAGCAATGCCATGGCTGCTTGCCAAGGGGGCTGGTGGAGGCAGCTGAGTCCGTGTCCCTGCCGAGCAGAAGATACGGGTGGGGGTTGGAGCAGTCACTGCCCGGAGCCATTGGCACACGTGCACAGGGGAGAAGGCAGACTGGGGGGGAGGCTCGGGGCTGGGAGAGTCTCCTGGGGCACCCGCTGAGCCGGCCCGGAACACAGACTGAGTGGGAGCTTGAGTGAGGGACCATCCCTGCGGGGTGAGCTGCTGTGCCACAGCCATGGGGTTGCACAGGGGACGGCAAAATGGCAGCGACGGCCCCAAGATCCTCTAAACCATCTTGCCTGAACAGAGGTGGCCCAGGCAATGCCAGGGCTGCTTGCCGTGCCGTGCTGAGCCAAGGTGCCCCAGCTGGCAGGGGGACAGGGGTGCTGTGGCTGCTGGAGGTGCCGGCAGGGCTGGAGGAGCCAGGGCAGGCCTGGAGGCTGGAGGGGCTGGGGGGCAGGGAATGCCGAGGGGCCAAGGCACATGGGACTGCCATACCTGCTGCTGGGGCAGAGGGAGCTGGCAAGGGCTGCTGCTTCTGCCCAGGCTGTTGGCCGAGGTTGGCTGATCCTGCGAGAAAGAGCAAACGCTGGAGGTCACATGCCAGTCGGGGGGTGTCGGGCGCTCAGAGGACTGAGGAGGAGGAGAGGAAGGGGCAGGGGAGCAAGGGCTGTAACTGTCCCCGCCGTGCGTCCTGGGGCTTTCGGGCTCAGGGTCTGTCCTCACCTGTGGGGCAGGAGGTTCCGCGAGAGACCAATGGCTGCAGGAGCTGGGCTATGGCTGAGCTCCAGCTCACACAACGCTGCCACAGAGCTGACAGGGCCATGCTCAGTCAGCTTCGGCGGCCGCTCCGGTCTGTTGACGGGACCCAGGTCTGGATGCTCCTCTTGGAGCGTCTCCAGGGACGGAATGTTGGGGCTCCCATTGTCATGTCAGAGAGGCAGCAACAATGTCATAGAGGTAGCAACAATGTCATAGAGGTAGCAACAATGTCATAGAGGCAGCAACAATGTCATAGAGGCAGCTTCCCTTGTTCTGCCCCACCCCCAACAGCTTTGCCAGCTCTTCATGGGGAGACAAAGGGTTAACCAAAGAGTTAGAATCACAGAATATCCTGAGCTGGAAGGGACCCACAAGGATCATCCAGTCCAACTCCCGGCCTTGCACAGGACAGCCCAGCAACCCCACCACGGGCCTGAGAGCGTTGTCCAAACGCTCCTTGAGCTCTGGCAGCCTTGGGGCCAAGACCACTGCCCTGGGGAGCCTGTTCCAGTGGCCGACCACCCTCCGGGGGAAGAAGCTTTTCCTAGTATCCAACCTAACCCTCCCCCGACACAGCTCCAGCCGTTCCCTGGGGTCCTGTCCCTGGTCACATACAGCAGAAATCGCTGCTGCCCCTCGGCAGGAAGCTGCAGCCCCCCATGAGATCTCAGCTCAGCCTCCTCCAGGCTGAACAAAGCCAGCGACAACAGACCTCAAGCGCAAGGTCCTGCACCTGGGTCAGCCCTTGGCTGCTGGCACAGCCCTGGCACAGCATCAACTTGCAAATTTTGCAACACAACAGGGAGGACCAAGAAGGCTTGGATAGGAGAGACTATTTACGAGGGACTGCAGTGACAGAACAAGGTGGAACGGCTTCACACTGGCAGAGGGCACGATTAGATGGGATTCTGGAAAAAAATTCTTCTCTGTGAGCGTGGTGAGGACCTGGCACAGGTCGTCCAGAGAAGCCGTGGCTGCCCCGTCCCTGGAAGTGTTCAAGGCCGGCTCGGGCGGGGCTTGGAGCAACCTTGTCTAGATGAGCTTTAAGGCCCCTTCCGACACAAACTCTTCTAGGAGTCTAGGAGTCTCGAAAAACAGGGGGCACCTGCAGAAAGCAGGAGGGGAATAAAAACCTTGGCCATTCAAAGTCAAATTCTTGTTGCAGAAGGTCATCACCTCATTCCGGGGACTAATCTCATGACTTCTCACCACTGGAAGTTAACATCGCTGGAAGCCATCTACATTGATACAAAACCACACAATGCACCCCAAACTGCCCGATGGAAGGATCCTGGAGCAGGCTCACCATCCTGGAGGCAGGGATAGGGCAGTTTCTCTGCCTCTGCCGTAAACCTGGCTGTTCTGGCCTTACACTGGAGAGTCTTTTTCTGCTCTCCATTCCATGGGAAGACAAGAGCGTGGACAACAAGAAGGGGGTTCTGTCAGGTGGCAGTCAAAGGCGCTTTAGGTGTGTGCTGCGATGTGCTGCGGTTGGAGATTTGGTCTAGGAAAGGGGGTTCTTGGGGAGTGCTCAGCATCTGGCTCCTCACGTGGAATCTTGAGGTTCAAAGCGGGCAAGGCCACATCCAAGACAGCTTCTGCCCACTTGAGCCGCTGAAGTGGTGGAGTTCTCCTGGCAGTTCTGGGCATAGTGATTGCATGTGTGTCAGTTGGCTGTTTTGGAGAAAACCTGGGCATTGAAAGAAACAGGGACAGGACCAGATTGAAAACTGTGAAACTGTTGCAGAAAGTGAGGCTGGGCAGCAAGAGCCCAACCATAAAAATGAGGGTGTTTCCCATTCCCTGGCATTCAGAGAAGGGCAAAGGGAAACAAGGAGCTCGGCCCATCAAGAAAGACTAGCTGGGCGGTGCTTTAGGAGACAGGGTGTGCAGCAAATCAGGTTGTGGGGTTAGAGCAGCGAGTGAGGGGAAAAAAGGACGTCAGACACGAAGGAAGAAGATCCCTGAAGAGGCTCAAGTCAGCTCTCCTGAGGTGCGTGTTCTGATCTTCCATGCTGCCCTGCTTCCTCCTCCCCCAGTCCTCAGCTCCACTCTTAGGAAGAAGAAAGTGTGCTTGCAAAGTTTGTAGGGCAGTCGCAGTTTGCAGTAAGAAGCAGTAAGTTACTGGTGGTTCAATTGTTGGCTACCAAGTGGTGCCCTTTGCCCAGAGACAGGGGGACCGATCAGCAGCAGAGAAGGTCTCGGGTGGCCACGTCCTCCGTTTTGAAGTGTGCTGTGGCCTCCATTTTGAAAAGCACCAGTGACCTTCCCAGCCCCCTCCGAGGGACATAATGGGGGACAGAGAGCAGGCGTGTCGGGAAGCCTGTAACCCCGGCGTATGTCAGCCAGGGGAGAAACGCTGGGGAGGGAGCAGCGCTCCGGGCAAAGGGGATAAAAGGGGGCTGCGACCTCCACTGACTTGAGAGGCCTCACTGAGGTTTGTTCAGTGAACTCTCCCTTTCATTGGAATAAAAGTTTATCCTTCTTAGTTAGCTCCTCTGTCTCCTGGTATTTATGTGTTTCCCAATACCTGGAATTTCAGAAGACCACAGTCCCATGGTCTCGACAGCCAAGGCTGTCCCTTACCCTCCCATCTCCAACAAGGCCTTTCCTGTGTGTTAGTATGAGGTGGAGCAGCACAGCATTGCTTGTGAGAGGCATCACCCCCTTGGGTCGGGAAGCTGTCGCCACTGCTTTCTGGGAACCTCTGGGACTCTTTGTGCTTGGCTGTGTTGCTTTTCCAGTTGCTCTCAGGGTAGTTGAATGCCCCACGAGAGCCAGGCACTGTGACTGGGAGGCAGCTTCAAGCTGCCCGTGGAGCTCTCATCCCCATCCTGCTGCTGCTCAGGAGGCCTGCGGTGTCCCCGCAGTGCCCTCCGCAGTGTCCCCATCCCCGGCCTGCCTTTTGATCCTGACCCACCAACCGCCGATTGGCTCGCCATCCACCCCTCGACAGAGCTCCATACATTCCAAGTGCTGCCTCCCAGAGATCTACGGATGTCGTCTCCCTGCACCTCTGTGAGGCCCTGCATTAGGGTTCCCAGCACATTCTTCCCTCTCCCTTACCGCCCCTGCCCAATGCAGCCCCGGGGCAGCCTGGGGGAGCTCTGTCTGGGGCTGCAGTGGGATGACTGGGGACATGCTGAGGTCACTGGGAGCAGCGGGAGCAGCCTTCTAAAGCCCCAGAGTGGGAGGACAGTGCCCAGGCTGTGCTGAGGGCTGTTTTCGGTGTGGGGTCGTGTGCGTGAGTCCTGCACGGACCCCTCTGTCCTGGCTCCCACGCCAAAGGGCTGCTTCGCCAGGGGAAGGGGACCTTCCATGAATGCCTGCACCTCCGGCACTGACTCAGGCCTGGAGTGCCCTTTGGGTGCCCTTGGAGCCCTTTCAGCCTTGGTGGATCTGCTTGGGACCATTTCCCGCTGCCGCCCTGCACTCCCTCCCCATTCCATGCAGACACAGACAGCTTATGCAATAAAATCTTTTAATTGATAACCACAAGAAAACGGTCATCAATATCTACATCAACACCCTCCCTCCCTCAGATTGGGATAGATCCCCAAACGATCTATCCCTCCCCCTGGGACAGATCCCCAAACGATCTGTCCCCCCCCGGGACAGATCCCCAAACGATCTATCCCTCCCCCTGGGACAGATCCCCAAACGATCTATCCCTCCCCCTGGGACAGATCCCCAAACGATCTGTCCCTCCCGCTGGGACAGATCCCCAAACGATCTGTCCCTCCCCCTGGGACAGATCCCCAAACGATCTGTCCCTCAACAATTTTCTGCCCCAGCCCGGGCTGCGGGAGCCTTGCACTTGCTCCCAGTGCTTGGCTCAGAGCCCCTCTTCCTCTTCGTGCCCCGCCTTTTCAGAGCGATGTTGCTTGGTGACATGCTGCTCTGAGGCGGTGGCAGGTTCGTGCCCGCACCCTGCTGAGGGTCCTGAGGCTTGGTGCCGCCCGCCTTGCAGTGTCCCGTGCTCAGGACGGCTCTGGAAGGCTTGGGGACACTGCGGTGAGTGGGCGGCATCTTCTTGGGCGGGCAGAGCGAGGCGTTCTTGGGCTGGGGGCTGGTGCCACTGGTGCCACAATGGTCCGTGGGCATGGGGACGCTGCTGCGACCATCCTGGCTGGTGCCCACGGCTCCCTGGGAGCAATCCAAGTGGCTCCGAGTCCCTTCCAGCAGGACCTTGCCAGGCAGCACAGGCTCGCTGGCTGGAGTCACCCCAGGGGCCCCGATGGCTTGGCCGTGGAGTGGGCCTGGGTGGCTGGCAGTGCTGTGACTGGGCAGGGAGATGTCACCCCTCGGGAAGGTGTCCTCATCCATGGGGACATCGCTGCTCAGCGAGATGTCACAGCTCGCAACGTGATCACTGCCTGGGCGGGAGCCACCATCCATGGGGTCGTCAGTGGCCAGCGAGAGGTCACGGCCTGACGGGCTGTCCTCGTCCATGCTGACATCGCTGGCCAAGGAGAGGTCACGGCCTGACGGGCTGTCCTCATCCATGGTGACATCGCTGGCCAAGGAGAGGTCACGGCCTGACGGGCTGTCCTCATCCATGCTGACGTCGCTGGCCAAGGAGAGGTCACGGCCTGATGGGCTGTCCTCGTCCATGCTGACGTCACTGGCCAGACTGATGTCAAGACCTGGGGTGGTGTCCACATCCATGGGGACGCTGGTGTCTGGAGGGCTGCCACTGCCCAGGAGCGTCCCTGAGGGGTTGGCTGAGCCGTGCTGCGTGTCCCGCACTGGTGGGACTGGGGCCAGGGGCTTCCTGCGGCCCCGGGCCCCCCCCAGGGCATTGCCTGATGGAGGAGCAATGCCATGGCTGCTTGCCAAGGGGGCTGGTGGAGGCAGCTGAGTCCGTGTCCCTGCCGAGCAGAAGATACGGGTGGGGGTTGGAGCAGTCACTGCCCGGAGCCATTGGCACACGTGCACAGGGGAGAAGGCAGACTGGGGGGGAGGCTCGGGGCTGGGAGAGTCTCCTGGGGCACCCGCTGAGCCGGCCCGGAACACAGACTGAGTGGGAGCTTGAGTGAGGGACCATCCCTGCGGGGTGAGCTGCTGTGCCACAGCCATGGGGTTGCACAGGGGACGGCAAAATGGCAGCGACGGCCCCAAGATCCTCTAAACCATCTTGCCTGAACAGAGGTGGCCCAGGCAATGCCAGGGCTGCTTGCCGTGCCGTGCTGAGCCAAGGTGCCCCAGCTGGCAGGGGGACAGGGGTGCTGTGGCTGCTGGAGGTGCCGGCAGGGCTGGAGGAGCCAGGGCAGGCCTGGAGGCTGGAGGGGCTGGGGGGCAGGGAATGCCGAGGGGCCAAGGCACATGGGACTGCCATACCTGCTGCTGGGGCAGAGGGAGCTGGCAAGGGCTGCTGCTTCTGCCCAGGCTGTTGGCCGAGGTTGGCTGATCCTGCGAGAAAGAGCAAACGCTGGAGGTCACATGCCAGTCGGGGGGTGTCGGGCGCTCAGAGGACTGAGGAGGAGGAGAGGAAGGGGCAGGGGAGCAAGGGCTGTAACTGTCCCCGCCGTGCGTCCTGGGGCTTTCGGGCTCAGGGTCTGTCCTCACCTGTGGGGCAGGAGGTTCCGCGAGAGACCAATGGCTGCAGGAGCTGGGCTATGGCTGAGCTCCAGCTCACACAACGCTGCCACAGAGCTGACAGGGCCATGCTCAGTCAGCTTCGGCGGCCGCTCCGGTCTGTTGACGGGACCCAGGTCTGGATGCTCCTCTTGGAGCGTCTCCAGGGACGGAATGTTGGGGCTCCCATTGTCATGTCAGAGAGGCAGCAACAATGTCATAGAGGTAGCAACAATGTCATAGAGGTAGCAACAATGTCATAGAGGCAGCAACAATGTCATAGAGGCAGCTTCCCTTGTTCTGCCCCACCCCCAACAGCTTTGCCAGCTCTTCATGGGGAGACAAAGGGTTAACCAAAGAGTTAGAATCACAGAATATCCTGAGCTGGAAGGGACCCACAAGGATCATCCAGTCCAACTCCCGGCCTTGCACAGGACAGCCCAGCAACCCCACCACGGGCCTGAGAGCGTTGTCCAAACGCTCCTTGAGCTCTGGCAGCCTTGGGGCCAAGACCACTGCCCTGGGGAGCCTGTTCCAGTGGCCGACCACCCTCCGGGGGAAGAAGCTTTTCCTAGTATCCAACCTAACCCTCCCCCGACACAGCTCTAACCGTTCCCTGGGGTCCTGTCCCTGGTCACACACAGCAGAAATCGCTGCTGCCCCTCGGCAGGAAGCTGCAGCCCCCCATGAGATCTCAGCTCAGCCTCCTCCAGGCTGAACAAAGCCAGCGACAACAGACCTCAAGCGCAAGGTCCTGCACCTGGGTCAGCCCTTGGCTGCTGGCACAGCCCTGGCACAGCATCAACTTGCAAATTTTGCAACACAACAGGGAGGACCAAGAAGGCTTGGATAGGAGAGACTGTTTACGAGGGACTGCAGTGACAGAACAAGGTGGAACGGCTTCACACTGGCAGAGGGCACGATTAGATGGGATTCTGGAAAAAAATTCTTCTCTGTGAGCGTGGTGAGGACCTGGCACAGGTCGTCCAGAGAAGCCGTGGCTGCCCCGTCCCTGGAAGTGTTCGAGGCCGGCTCGGGCGGGGCTTGGAGCAACCTTGTCTAGATGAGCTTTAAGGCCCCTTCCGACACAAACTCTTCTAGGAGTCTAGGAGTCTCGAAAAACAGGGGGCACCTGCAGAAAGCAGGAGGGGAATAAAAACCTTGGCCATTCAAAGTCAAATTCTTGTTGCAGAAGGTCATCACCTCATTCCGGGGACTAATCTCATGACTTCTCACCACTGGAAGTTAACATCGCTGGAAGCCATCTACATTGATACAAAACCACACAATGCACCCCAAACTGCCCGATGGAAGGATCCTGGAGCAGGCTCACCATCCTGGAGGCAGGGATAGGGCAGTTTCTCTGCCTCTGCCGTAAACCTGGCTGTTCTGGCCTTACACTGGAGAGTCTTTTTCTGCTCTCCATTCCATGGGAAGACAAGAGCGTGGACAACAAGAAGGGGGTTCTGTCAGGTCCCGGTCAAAGGCGCTTTAGGTGTGTGCTGCGATGTGCTGCGGTTGGAGATTTGGTCTAGGAAAGGGGGTTCTTGGGGAGTGCTCAGCATCTGGCTCCTCACGTGGAATCTTGAGGTTCAAAGCGGGCAAGGCCACATCCAAGACAGCTTCTGCCCACTTGAGCCGCTGAACTGGTGAAGTTCTCCTGGCAGTTCTGGGCATAGTGATTGCATGTGTGTCAGTTGGCTGTTTTGGAGAAAACCTGGGCATTGAAAGAAACAGGGACAGGACCAGATTGAAAACTGTGAAACTGTTGCAGAAAGTGAGGCTGGGCAGCAAGAGCCCAACCATAAAAATGAGGGTGTTTCCCATTCCCTGGCATTCAGAGAAGGGCAAAGGGAAACAAGGAGCTCGGCCCATCAAGAAAGACTAGCTGGGCGGTGCTTTAGGAGACAGGGTGTGCAGCAAATCAGGTTGTGGGGTTAGAGCAGCGAGTGAGGGGAAAAAAGGACGTCAGACACGAAGGAAGAAGATCCCTGAAGAGGCTCAAGTCAGCTCTCCTGAGGTGCGTGTTCTGATCTTCCATGCTGCCCTGCTTCCTCCTCCCCCAGTCCTCAGCTCCACTCTTAGGAAGAAGAAAGTGTGCTTGCAAAGTTTGTAGGGCAGTCGCAGTTTGCAGTAAGAAGCAGTAAGTTACTGGTGGTTCAATTGTTGGCTACCAAGTGGTGCCCTTTGCCCAGAGACAGGGGGACCGATCAGCAGCAGAGAAGGTCTCGGGTGGCCACGTCCTCCGTTTTGAAGTGTGCTGTGGCCTCCATTTTGAAAAGCACCAGTGACCTTCCCAGCCCCCTCCGAGGGACATAATGGGGGACACAGAGCAGGCGTGTCGGGAAGCCTGTAACCCCGGCGTATGTCAGCCGGTGGAGAAACGCTGGGGAGGGAGCAGCGCTCCGGGCAAAGGGGATAAAAGGGGGCTGCGACCTCCACTGACTTGAGAGGCCTCACTGAGGTTTGTTCAGTGAACTCTCCCTTTCATTGGAATAAAAGTTTATCCTTCTTAGTTAGCTCCTCTGTCTCCTGGTATTTATGTGTTTCCCAATACCTGGAATTTCAGAAGACCACAGTCCCATGGTCTCGACAGCCAAGGCTGTCCCTTACCCTCCCATCTCCAACAAGGCCTTTCCTGTGTGTTAGTATGAGGTGGAGCAGCACAGCATTGCTTGTGAGAGGCATCACCCCCTTGGGTCGGGAAGCTGTCGCCACTGCTTTCTGGGAACCTCTGGGACTCTTTGTGCTTGGCTGTGTTGCTTTTCCAGCTGCTCTCAGGGTAGTTGAATGCCCCACGAGAGCCAGGCACTGTGACTGGGAGGCAGCTTCAAGCTGCCCGTGGAGCTCTCATCCCCATCCTGCTGCTGCTCAGGAGGCCTGCGGTGTCCCCGCAGTGCCCTCCGCAGTGTCCCCATCCCCGGCCTGCCTTTTGATCCTGACCCACCAACCGCCGATTGGCTCGCCATCCACCCCTCGACAGAGCTCCATACATTCCAAGTGCTGCCTCCCAGAGATCTACGGATGTCGTCTCCCTGCACCTCTGTGAGGCCCTGCATTAGGGTTCCCAGCACATTCTTCCCTCTCCCTTACCGCCCCTGCCCAATGCAGCCCCGGGGCAGCCTGGGGGAGCTCTGTCTGGGGCTGCAGTGGGATGACTGGGGACATGCTGAGGTCACTGGGAGCAGCGGGAGCAGCCTTCTAAAGCCCCAGAGTGGGAGGACAGTGCCCAGGCTGTGCTGAGGGCTGTTTTCGGTGTGGGGTCGTGTGCGTGAGTCCTGCACGGACCCCTCTGTCCTGGCTCCCACGCCAAAGGGCTGCTTCGCCAGGGGAAGGGGACCTTCCATGAATGCCTGCACCTCCGGCACTGACTCAGGCCTGGAGTGCCCTTTGGGTGCCCTTGGAGCCCTTTCAGCCTTGGTGGATCTGCTTGGGACCATTTCCCGCTGCCGCCCTGCACTCCCTCCCCATTCCATGCAGACACAGACAGCTTATGCAATAAAATCTTTTAATTGATAACCACAAGAAAACGGTCATCAATATCTACATCAACACCCTCCCTCCCTCAGATTGGGATAGATCCCCAAACGATCTATCCCTCCCCCTGGGACAGATCCCCAAACGATCTGTCCCCCCCCGGGACAGATCCCCAAACGATCTATCCCTCCCCCTGGGACAGATCCCCAAACGATCTATCCCTCCCCCTGGGACAGATCCCCAAACGATCTGTCCCTCCCCCTGGGACAGATCCCCAAACGATCTGTCCCTCCCCCTGGGACAGATCCCCAAACGATCTGTCCCTCCCCCTGGGACAGATCCCCAAACGATCTGTCCCTCAACAATTTTCTGCCCCAGCCCGGGCTGCGGGAGCCTTGCACTTGCTCCCAGTGCTTGGCTCAGAGCCCCTCTTCCTCTTCGTGCCCCGCCTTTTCAGAGCGATGTTGCTTGGTGACATGCTGCTCTGAGGCGGTGGCAGGTTCGTGCCCGCACCCTGCTGAGGGTCCTGAGGCTTGGTGCCGCCCGCCTTGCAGTGTCCCGTGCTCAGGACGGCTCTGGAAGGCTTGGGGACACTGCGGTGAGTGGGCGGCATCTTCTTGGGCGGGCAGAGCGAGGCGTTCTTGGGCTGGGGGCTGGTGCCACTGGTGCCACAATGGTCCGTGGGCATGGGGACGCTGCTGCGACCATCCTGGCTGGTGCCCACGGCTCCCTGGGAGCAATCCAAGTGGCTCCGAGTCCCTTCCAGCAGGACCTTGCCAGGCAGCACAGGCTCGCTGGCTGGAGTCACCCCAGGGGCCCCGATGGCTTGGCCGTGGAGTGGGCCTGGGTGGCTGGCAGTGCTGTGACTGGGCAGGGAGATGTCACCCCTCGGGAAGGTGTCCTCATCCATGGGGACATCGCTGCTCAGCGAGATGTCACAGCTCGCAACGTGATCACTGCCTGGGCGGGAGCCACCATCCATGGGGTCGTCAGTGGCCAGCGAGAGGTCACGGCCTGACGGGCTGTCCTCGTCCATGCTGACATCGCTGGCCAAGGAGAGGTCACGGCCTGACGGGCTGTCCTCATCCATGGTGACATCGCTGGCCAAGGAGAGGTCACGGCCTGACGGGCTGTCCTCATCCATGCTGACGTCGCTGGCCAAGGAGAGGTCACGGCCTGACGGGCTGTCCTCGTCCATGCTGACGTCACTGGCCAGACTGATGTCAAGACCTGGGGTGGTGTCCACATCCATGGGGACGCTGGTGTCTGGAGGGCTACCACTGCCCAGGAGCGTCCCTGAGGGGTTGGCTGAGCCGTGCTGCGTGTCCCGCACTGGTGGGACTGGGGCCAGGGGCTTCCTGCGGCCCCGGGCCCCCCCCAGGGCATTGCCTGATGGAGGAGCAATGCCATGGCTGCTTGCCAAGGGGGCTGGTGGAGGCAGCTGAGTCCGTGTCCCTGCCGAGCAGAAGATACGGGTGGGGGTTGGAGCAGTCACTGCCCGGAGCCATTGGCACACGTGCACAGGGGAGAAGGCAGACTGGGGGGGAGGCTCGGGGCTGGGAGAGTCTCCTGGGGCACCCGCTGAGCCGGCCCGGAACACAGACTGAGTGGGAGCTTGAGTGAGGGACCATCCCTGCGGGGTGAGCTGCTGTGCCACAGCCATGGGGTTGCACAGGGGACGGCAAAATGGCAGCGACGGCCCCAAGATCCTCTAAACCATCTTGCCTGAACAGAGGTGGCCCAGGCAATGCCAGGGCTGCTTGCCGTGCCGTGCTGAGCCAAGGTGCCCCAGCTGGCAGGGGGACAGGGGTGCTGTGGCTGCTGGAGGTGCCGGCAGGGCTGGAGGAGCCAGGGCAGGCCTGGAGGCTGGAGGGGCTGGGGGGCAGGGAATGCCGAGGGGCCAAGGCACATGGGACTGCCATACCTGCTGCTGGGGCAGAGGGAGCTGGCAAGGGCTGCTGCTTCTGCCCAGGCTGTTGGCCGAGGTTGGCTGATCCTGCGAGAAAGAGCAAACGCTGGAGGTCACATGCCAGTCGGGGGGTGTCGGGCGCTCAGAGGACTGAGGAGGAGGAGAGGAAGGGGCAGGGGAGCAAGGGCTGTAACTGTCCCCGCCGTGCGTCCTGGGGCTTTCGGGCTCAGGGTCTGTCCTCACCTGTGGGGCAGGAGGTTCCGCGAGAGACCAATGGCTGCAGGAGCTGGGCTATGGCTGAGCTCCAGCTCACACAACGCTGCCACAGAGCTGACAGGGCCATGCTCAGTCAGCTTCGGCGGCCGCTCCGGTCTGTTGACGGGACCCAGGTCTGGATGCTCCTCTTGGAGCGTCTCCAGGGACGGAATGTTGGGGCTCCCATTGTCATGTCAGAGAGGCAGCAACAATGTCATAGAGGTAGCAACAATGTCATAGAGGTAGCAACAATGTCATAGAGGCAGCAACAATGTCATAGAGGCAGCTTCCCTTGTTCTGCCCCACCCCCAACAGCTTTGCCAGCTCTTCATGGGGAGACAAAGGGTTAACCAAAGAGTTAGAATCACAGAATATCCTGAGCTGGAAGGGACCCACAAGGATCATCCAGTCCAACTCCCGGCCTTGCACAGGACAGCCCAGCAACCCCACCACGGGCCTGAGAGCGTTGTCCAAACGCTCCTTGAGCTCTGGCAGCCTTGGGGCCAAGACCACTGCCCTGGGGAGCCTGTTCCAGTGGCCGACCACCCTCCGGGGGAAGAAGCTTTTCCTAGTATCCAACCTAACCCTCCCCCGACACAGCTCTAACCGTTCCCTGGGGTCCTGTCCCTGGTCACACACAGCAGAAATCGCTGCTGCCCCTCGGCAGGAAGCTGCAGCCCCCCATGAGATCTCAGCTCAGCCTCCTCCAGGCTGAACAAAGCCAGCGACAACAGACCTCAAGCGCAAGGTCCTGCACCTGGGTCAGCCCTTGGCTGCTGGCACAGCCCTGGCACAGCATCAACTTGCAAATTTTGCAACACAACAGGGAGGACCAAGAAGGCTTGGATAGGAGAGACTGTTTACGAGGGACTGCAGTGACAGAACAAGGTGGAACGGCTTCACACTGGCAGAGGGCACGATTAGATGGGATTCTGGAAAAAAATTCTTCTCTGTGAGCGTGGTGAGGACCTGGCACAGGTCGTCCAGAGA